>NW_026126249.1:0-104727 GCF_943737965.1 Phodopus roborovskii
GGCCAATAGCTGGCAGAAGAGGACAAGGACTGAGCTGGAACTTGGGAAGGTTTTGCAGGATAGTAGGATCTCACTGGAAACTGGAACTCTCCAGCTGAGGTCTCTTTCTTTAGCAGAGGCCCGGATTTCAAGGCACCCTATCTTATTTACCTTTGTACTGAAAAGTGGCGTAGATAACACCTAGAAAATTCAAATTGGCCACTTAATGGCTCTCTAGATCCCGATATTTTACAGGATCTTTCAAATTACTGTCAGCGATCAAACAATCTCTTACCCCAAAATTGGTTCTCTTCTCTTCCCACCTTGCTAAAACTTTCATGCCCGCCACAGCTGCAGCCTGTCTCAGGGCAGTAGGCTGGGCTGAGACAGCATCTGCTCAAGACAATGATTTCTTCCAGTTGTTGGGGATATGTTTATGGTAGCTGACATCTTGACCTTATTGCCTAGCCTCACCCCCCATGGTTCTTCCCTCTGCTACATCAGCCACCAAGGCAGAGGGAGTCTAGCCAGCTTCTGCCTCCAACAGAACCTGTAATTCATTTACCTTTTGCTTTTATTCTTTGTCTCTAATTTCTTGTTCACTATGTTCCACATAGCTTCATTCTCTGGTCCTTCTCATTTTTAACCAGTCCTGTTTAATATATCTGTACATTTGATTTAAATTTAATTTTATGTAATTATAAACTAACATCATACAATTTAAATTCAACTGTACTAAGTCTCAAATATTTCTGAATTGTTATGTGCCTTTTAATGGTGGTAAACATATAAGGTTATAAATGTCTATTTCAAGCTAACAAAATATTTATGCCACCCAGTCTTTCCTGTAAGCTGTTTATTAAGGTTAAGTCTCTATTATCAAAGGGAGTTTTATCTACCTCTTTGTCCTTTAAAGGTATAAGTCTAACCTACTAAGTTAACACCAGTTACAGTCAGGTGCAGGGCTCTGAGTAAAACATCCCTCCACAGCCTCTCAGCTTGGATCCAGTTTTCCAAACAGATTAATTAATTACAGGGATAAAGCCTTACCTAGCCACCTATGTGCTTAAGGCAGGTAACAAAAGACATATTTTTGTATACTAAGGTATGATAAGCAGTCAGACAACCCTCAAATGTTCAGAGATCTAGAGAATATGGCATTGAAAATGTTTCATTAAAAAGCTTTTATAACAGAGAGACAAGTTAGCTGCTGGCACCACCTATTTCCTCCAAGAAGACTGATGGACACTGGAGAAGCTCCACCCACAAAAGTGGCAACACTAGCCACTGAGCAATCCTGCCTTTCATCTCAACTTCTGCAAAAGGGTCTAAGGACCATGGACAAAAGGGCAGTGGAATCGACTTTCTCCACTGGTCTTGTGCCATCAGCAGAAGGCAGATGCCCTTAAAGACTCTGACTTCAACAACTGTGGAGGACCTGAGGGTGGCTGTCCATGCTGCCAGCTAGTGAGTTTCTGTTACTCTTTCATCATTCACGTAAAATTTTATCCTTCTCAAGAACTCTGATGATTTTGACAACTGGTAGCTTTGTCAGACTAAATCAGCAGCAAAGGCTCCAATTGGTTCAAAACATATTTCAATAATGGGTATTTTAAATTTGCTTCTGTTTATAGTCTTAACATTAATCAATAAAGTTTTAACAGTATTAAATGCCATATTATGCCACTATATGGTCATAACTATAACTATAACCTTACAATTAAGGTGCTTTTCATTGCACTAAAAATATGCCAGCTGTATGTGTTAATTCTTTTAGCCAAATCATTTTTAAGTATGAGTATGCTGCTAATGTGTCTTAATAATTATGTTTTCACAAACTCAAAGGATTCTTTTAAGTTCCAGGGAGCGGAATTGGTCCATTTACAGGTCAGATTCACTCTAAATAATTTTATTTATTTATTTATTTTTTATTTTTTAAAATTTATTTTATATAACAAAGTCCATTTAAATGAAAACAAACATGTATAGACAATATTTGGGAATTTGGGTGTTGTTCTTTCCAAACTACTTCCTGCTGGTAAGGGGCACTGTTATGGGGGATTCGAAGAAGATTCAGAAATCCTGCCTGTAGTCTGTAAGGCTGCTTTGTCCAGCTGTTTTGAATGTAGGATCACCTCGTACTCTGTTTCAAGTGGTCTGGCTTGATCAAACCACATTAGTCTGGAAGGAATCCACATCATTTCATTGTCTGTGGAAACAAAAATAGAAATCCTTTTCCCCAGTAACTTGTCCTTCAACTTAAAATTTGGAGTCAAAGCATTTTTTTAAATTTAATTTATTATTTTACATGTCTCTTGCTCCCTCCCTTGCCCCCTCTTGCCCCTCTTGCTCTTTCTCTCTCTCTCCTGCTTTCAGTTGGCCACCACCTACCTACCCCCTTTTTCTCTCCCTTCTCTCAATAAACTCCAGTTAGGTGCTGAGTCTCGTGTTTGTGTTTCTTATGCATTAGTTGCATCAAAAGAACAACAATGGTGGTAGGTTTTGAAGTCTTTTGCTCAAGCTTCAGTGTCACATTCATTTTACCTCCTTTTACTTCCAATATATAGCACTCTCACCTTAAGCACCACACTTTGCTTCATACCTCCATGATTCCTGTCATAATGATAATGGAGTGAATAACTGAAAGTGTAAGTGAGCTACCATATTTCCATGTCTTCTTTATCAGAGGTGTCTCTTCACACCACTGAAAACCATAGCTAAGACAGAAATAAAGAAGTCAAAATACTGCTGTCTGCACATGATATGGCAGTGTACATAAATGACCCCAAAAATTTGATCAGGTATCTTCTACAAGTGATTAACACATTCAGAGACATTGCTGCATACAAGGTTAGCTTAAAAAAAATCAGTAGCCTTCTTGTATAAAAAATGACAAATGGACTAGAATAGAAACCAGAGAAAAAACATTCTTTATAACCATCACAAATAACATAAATGTACTGGGGTATCTCTAACTAAGCAAGAGAAAGACCTGTAGGACAAGATCTTAAAGCCTTTGAAGAAGGAAACTGAAGATGTTAGAAGATTGAAAGATCTTCCATGATCAGTTAAATTAATGTGATAATAAATTAATCTTCAGAGTGAACACAATCTTGATCAAAATCACAACAGAATTCTTTACAGACCTTGAAAGAATAATACTCAACTTCATATGGTAAAAGGAAAATTCAAAGGTATTTAAAACATTCCTGTACTTCTATAGGTATCACCATCTGTGTTTTAAAGCTGTGTAACAGAGCTGAAATTAAAAAAAAAAAAAAAAAAAACAGAAAGAACAGAAACCAACCAAACAAAAAACAAGTGGTAATGACATTAAAACAGATGGGTTGACAAAAGTAAACAAATAAAAGACACAGATACATATCTCCCTAAGTTTTTTATAATAAAGCCAGCAATATAAATAGAAAAAAGAAGGCATCATAAACAAATAGTGCTGATTTAAATGGATGCCTCCATGTAGAAGAATGCAAATATTTCCATAGATATCACCCTTTATAAAACTCAAATCCAAGTGGCTCAATGATTTTAATATAAAACCAGATACATAGGACCTGATAGAAAATGTGAGGAATAGTCTTGAACACACTGGCACAAGAGACAACTTAGAGAATAGAACAATAGCACAGGCATTGTGTTCAACAACTAATGAATGGGACCTCATGGGAATCAATCTACCCCAAGGCCCAGCTATAGCACTCTAAGACATATACACAAAGGACACTATCCTATTACAAAGACATTTGATCATCTATGTTTATAACAGCTTTATTCATAATAACCAGAAAATGGAAACAACTTAGATGTCCCTCAATTAAAAACAGTAAAAATGTGGTATGCTTACACATTGAAATTGCTCAGCTCTTAAAACAACAACATTATGAAAATTTCAGGTAAATGGGTGGATAAAAGAATCATCCTGAGTAAGGTGACCCAGACCTAGTAAGACAAATATTTTGTGTACTCACTCATTAGTGGATATTAGCTGTAAAGTTCAAGGTAATCATCTTACATCCCAAATACACAAAAAGGCTAAGTAACAGGTTAGGCTTAAGTTGGGCACAAGGATCTCCCTGGGTGGGGGATATTGATATCATAAGTAAACTCTGGATATGTTGGGAACAGGAGGTATCAAGTAGGAAAGAAAGGTGTAAGCACTGTGAGTAATGCCTGAAATTTGCTTGCATTTCAGGGTTGAGGTATAAACCTACTGTAAAGGAAACTCCAGAGAAACTAAAAATGTAACCCTAATAAATATTTTCATAATGGGTATATGGAGAACTAATTGCCCATCTTCTTAACCATGTAAGGCCTCAAGTAGAGGAATTGAGACACCCACCCAGCCACAAGATCTTTGATGTAAAGTTTGTGCTTCCTCAAGTTTGTTAAGGGACTGGAGCCTAGCAGTGTCACCATTGAAGAGGCCAACAAGAGTTCATCCAGCTGGCAGCAGGTACAGAGTCCCACATCAAAATGTTATGTGTACCTTAGAGAATTCTATGGAGGATGGGGAGGAAGGATTGCAGGAATCAGAGGGATCAAGGACACCATAAGAACATGGCCCACAGAATCAAATTACTGGGATTCCTGTGGGCTCTCTGAGGTCAGGGAGCATGCAGGTATCTGATCTAGGTTATATATTTTATATTTAAGTACCTTGGACTTCTTGTGTGATTCCTAATAGTGGGATCTGTTGCTGTCTCTGGATCTTTTTTTTTTTTCCTCCTGTCATATTGCTGTCTCCAGGTTTGATGTGATGGTTTCTGCCTGGCCTTTTTATTATAGCCCATTTTCCTATGTTTGGTTGATGTCCCTGAGAGGTCTGCTTTTTTCGTTAAGGGTAGGTGGTGTGAATCTTGGGGAGAAGGAAGGTTGAGGAGGGAGAATTAGAGTAGGTAAACGGATGAGAAACTACAAACCAGATGTAATATATGAGAGCAGAATTACTAAAACATTGAAATACATACTGCCAAATTATTTCTGGGAAGTTTACATTATCCTTATACCAAAACCATATAAATATACAACAGAAAGGTATAGAACAATGATATTAGTGTTCTATTATTGTTAAGAGACATAATAATGACCAGGACAACTCTTATCAAAGAAAATATTTGATGTTTAGTTCATATCCATCATAGTTGGGAGCATAGATGCATGCAGGCAGACATGATGCTGGAAAAGTAGCTGAAAGCTCATCTGATCCAAATACAGAAATATACTCTGGGCTTGTCATGGGCTTTTGCAACCTCAAAGCCCACATCCAGTGACATACTTTCTGCAACAATAGCTCATCACCTCACCTTTTCAAATAGCTCCATTATGCTGACAAAGTATTCAGTTCTATGATCTTATGTGGGTCATACTTATTTCAACCACCACAACCAATTTTCCTTATTCTCATATATACAAACATTTTCAACAAGATATTTAAACACATTACAAAGATCAGATGTAGTGTCTATGTTTATGAGATTCATCTCAAGTATGGAAGATTGTTTTAACATATTCAAGTAAATATTGCCATGCGATTTTATATATATATATCCATGTTAAAGTGCTGAAGAAACTACTATTGCTTAGATTCTTAGTTGGGGTCATCTTTGTGGATCTCTAAACATTTCCTTAGTGCCAGATTTCTCTTTAATGTTATATTTGTTCCCTCTATTAAGGTACCCCTTTTCTTGCTCTACTTCTCTATTCTTCTCTCAACCCAATCTTTCTTCATGTTCTCCTCTGCTCTTCTCCTTTCCTCTTTCTCCTCCTTCCCTCCCCACTCCTCTAGTGCTCTAAGTTTCCTCAGGAAATCTTGTCCCATTCCTCTGAAAATCTTATATTGTGTAAGTGATAACATAGCATTTCCTCTGAAATTTTAAGTGAGATGAGGTACCAAATTTCTCTACTCTATTTAAATTAATTTTTAGTTAAATTAAAACACTCTTATTTTACATAACAATACCACTTCCCTCTCCCAATCCCTCAAACATTTCCCCTTCCCAACCTGATCTGATCAACTCCTCAGAATCCGTGAGGGCTCCCGTCTGGGATCATCAAAGCCTGTCATGTAATTTTGTGCAGGACCAAGGCACTCCCCCTGTATCTACACTGAGATAGTATCCCTCTATAGTGAATGGGCTCCCAAAGCACATTCATGAAATAGGAATAAATAATGGTTCTACTGCCAGTGATTTCATATATTGACCAAGGGCCCTAACTACTACCCATGCTCAGGGATTCTGTTTTGGTCATATACAAGTTCTCCAGCTCTCAATTTGGAGTCCATGACCTCCTATTTGCTCCCCCTTGTTCAGGTCAGCTATTTCAGTTGGTTTTTCCAGCATGGTCTTGACCACTTTGCTCATCACTCCTCTCCTTCTAAAACTGGATTCCAGGAGTTCAGCTCAGTCCTTAGCTATGAATCCCTAGTTCTGTTTTCATAAGTTACTGAGTGAAGGCTCTATGATGGCATTAAGGTAGTTATCAATCCATTATAGGGGAAGTCATTTATGGTAGCCTCTCCTCTACTAAATTCTTAGTTGGGAGACATCCTTGTGGATTTCTGGGGATTTCCCTAGTGCTAGATTTCTCATTAAGCACATAGTGCTTCCTCTATCTAGTTATTTCTTTCCTTCATCTCCTTCTCTGTTCTTTCCCCAACTCTGCCTTCTTTATCCTTCAAATTCTCATTCCCTTTACCCTCTTGGTGTTTTTTTTCTTTCTTTCTTTTTTTTTTTTGTATCCTTGTGGATCAAGATATGAACTCTCAGATCTTATTGCCACTATGCTTTTGATCTACCACCATGAAATCTAACCCTGTGATTACAAAAGATAAATTATGTGTTATCTTTTATGTATTACCTTGGTCATCATGTTTAACCACAGCAATAGAAATGTAGCTAAGGTATTTACCCTTGTCTGCCTTTCTGCACTTCCATGTACTTTGGTGCCATGGGTACTAAGCTATGTTATAGGACATGGTGAGTTTCACTGTTACAACATCATCAGTAGCTACACTATCATTCTGTTTAAAATTGTAGAGTTATTAGGCAAGATATATAGTAGTATGACATAAATGTGCTGCTATTAATTCAAATATTTATCATTAGGGGAATGAACATAATTTCATGAATTTGTATAAAGAAATAAAATAATGTTTCACATAGAAAATTAGAGTGACCCATATCACAAATATAATTGTTATATATATATATATATATATATATATATATATATATTACTTTTAAAATGACTGATGTACTACAAGTAGAGTCTTTAGGAAAATTTTCAAAATCATTTGAAAATAAAACAAATTTCCATATTCTTGGGTGTAGAACTGGGAAAGTCAGCACAAAGGAGTACTCATACTTAAATCATTTGTCATCTAGGGTTCCCATCAAAACAGGAATTTCAGTGTTTACTTCTGAATACTATTTAGGATATTGCCAGTGCATTGTGTCCTAAGTATAAAAACAACATAGTATGTGGTTATAAGTCATGTCATGAAAATTGAGTTTCAAAATTTCATGTGTTGCCTTATGTACTTTTTCCTCAATCCATGATTTCCTATATCGTAGGTGCATGATTATTAAGTTTCACAGTATTTTAAAATTAATTTAAATATAAGAGCTTGAAAAATTATTCTTAGTAACTTGCAGGCAGTAGTGTGTGTTTTAGACTCTACTTCATGATTTCTGCATATAACCAACCCAAAATTCAGTATTACATTTATTTTTATATCTCTAATGCCACAATGAAATTACACAATCTTTGAATAGAGACATTGAAAGATAATCATTTCTTGAACTGCAATGACATAATTATTTAGAAACAAAGACTTTCCTATTGTTAATTCAGTTGTTATCATATGCAAAATTAATGGACAGAAATTAAATTAACCCTTGTACCCACAATGTTGATATTTGCAGTTTTCAATAACTTTTCTTAGTTGAAATGAAAATTTTGAGATTTTTTTATTGTTAATTACTGTCATTTATGAAAATGTCACACAAATTAGACACCTTATTCACATGTTAAAACTAAATACTTTATGTTAAACTTTGAAAACACACATATAAATATGGTTTTATATGTACTGGATACCATGCAACATATCCTCAAGAGTTGATTTTTGTGCTTTATATATTACTTATTTTTCTTCATGGCTTAAAAACCTTTTTCGCAATTATAGACCATCTTTTACTCTTGATTTCCCTTGCAGAAGATTGATCAGCCCAACCAGTCACTGGAAAGCAATTTTCCTCATCAAAGAAAGCTTGTATGCTCCCTTTATTAGTATCTGGGAGGCAAGTTATTCAGCGGAAACAGATAATCTGCAAGAACACTGCAAGCAATCCTTCTTAGAACACAAAAAGGAATAACCTTGAATATCTTCTGAGAAAATGTATCTGTAAGTGCTCTACATTAAGTTAGTTAGACTCCCAATTGCACAGAAAAGTAACATGAACTGATAACTTCTTATTTCATATGCATACTCTGTTATCCAAGGCCAAAGTAGCATCTATATGAAAAAATAAATCAAAGGACCTCCAACTGAACCAATAATCTTATGCTTGTACTTTATAATATGTACTATTATATTATAGTTATTAGTTCTCACAGTTAGAGTTAAAATAAGCTTGGAGGGGAATTTATTTGTACTGGAAGTAGACAGATGAAAGTAGAAGTTTAATATTTGATTACTCATATTTTTTGTGAGCATTCTCCTCTCAGTATGGAGAAGCAGAATAATAGGATAAAAATGTGAATAGATATTGGGACTATATTGGTTTAATATCGCCAGCAGTGCCATTCACTATCTGCATGGCTCCAGATAAGGAAGGAAGTTTTCTGAAACTCAGTCAATCATCTATTAAAAAAAAAGAAAAACAGAACTATTTTTTTTTCTTTGCTTGAGATAAAGTCTGAACTTATGTTGGGCTCAGTAAATAATGTCTACTTTGTTAGCAATATCAAATGGTAGATTGGAAATTATGAGCATATGTTGAGGATGTATTTTTTAATAACATTTAAAGAATTTCAGTCAATTTAATTTCTTATAGAATAGAAGTACCAAGTGACCAAAAGTCAGTTTAGATAAAAAACAAGTTGACCTTTTATAATTAGTTTGAGAACCATCTAAGGCATTAGGACTTGAGTATCTAAAGAAATGACATTTATTTGGATAAAGTCTTACTAGTAGACTAAGGTGGTCTGTAAATCCCTATGTATCTTACACTGACTTCATCATAGGAATCATACTTTCTCTACCTGTTGGGATTACAGTTGTGAGTCATTGCCCTTTCACAGTTATTTAGATACTTAACATATAAAATTCTCTTTTTTTTACATACTTAAGAACTTAACATTCTGTTTCTTCTCGCTCTCTCTCTCTCTCTCTCAGATTTGTTGAAATAGCATATTTGAGACTACAGAATATCCTTCCACTAATAAATTGTGATGACTTTAAAACATGGTCTCTTTCAACATATATGGCCTTATTGAACTCATACAGCTCAGTTCCTTTAGATCTTTCATTATCAATTTTTATTATCTTCTTTGCATCTTCATTTTCCTGATTCCTCAGACTGACTTGCACTAATTCACAGAATTCATTAGCACTGTTAGACAAGGAAATATTTTGTAAGTAAATGCTTTTAAGCCAAATCCTCACAACCACTCTTTAATCTTACAATGCTTATGGGTAGGATTTGATAATGACTCAAATTCAGAAGAGCCAAAACCCGGATATGTTTTTTTTCCAAATGATGAAAGGAGAGAGAGCCAGGGAAATATGAAAAGGTTTTCAACATCTCTAGTAAATTAAAGAAAATCTAAATGAAATCATAATAAACAGAGGGTGGAGCCAACAGTCCAGACAACTTTGGGGAACTTTAAGATATCATCTCCTACTTGTTAGGAAAGCTATAAAAAATAAATAAACATTGCTGGTGAATATTTGAAGACATTAGAACTTATTCTTTTTTGTGGCCATGTAAAGAAAGAATATTTTCTGCACTATCTCAAAATTGTGTAAATTTTCCATAAATGTGATGCTATAAAGCATAATAAAATGTATAAATCATGAAAAGTGAAGAGCTGGTTTAATATTGAAATCCTTGGTGACAACACTGAAAAAGATTAAAATTTGTGTGCAATTGCAACCTATTAAAAAGCTTCATGATATGAATGATTCAATGGATAAGAAACATAGAAGAGAATGGGTAGTAATCAAGTCCATTTTTTTTTATTCCATAGGGAACGAAGATGAAAGGTTTTTTTTGAAAGATAAGATTGGTTGTTATGAAAAACTGTAGGGGGGTCCAACCAATTGAGCTTGACACTCATGTCTTTTGTACTAAGGAAAATTTCTTGCTTCGATTTCCATCCTCCAGAACAGAAAGGCACAATGTACCGGTCAATTTCCTAAAATGAAAAAATAAAGCCTGCTTCATGGATTGTCACGTTTAACTAAGCTATTAAGAGATCAGACTGTTTGGAAGGCAATAAAGTTTCTCCTGAATTAGTTACAATTTAAATTTAAAAGCCTCTTTAACTGTTTTGCAAGAAAGGAAAAATACTGGAGAAACAGACCAATTTATAACAAATTTGAACTTGTATTCTCACAGCTATTAGGGAAAAATTCTGTTTAAAATGGGAATCAGGAGCTTCAGGAAAAGGTGTAAACATTAACAGGACATTAACCAGACATAGTCTTACTTTTTGTTTAAAACCAATTTTAACACATAGTGTTCCTCTATCATTAACTCTTTTTAAAGTATATATGAAATAAATGATTCTTCAATGCATAAATTCCATTCAAATTCATACCATGGATTTATTCAGCAAGGAATTAGTGCCAACAGAAGGTTGCATAATACTGAGGTTTTTATTCTGTTTCTTACCTATTAGTTGTATAAGAACATAAAATTTATATAGTTACCAGTGAGTGGGACTTATTATCACTTTCAGTAAAACAGTCAAGGATAGAGGGTCTTATTTTTCACTTGATATACACACAATCAAATTTAAAGAAGTATATGAACAAAAATTTATAAGTGCCTTGAAACTTTTTTCTTAGATTACCACTTACACTGAACTTTTGTGGGGGTTACCTTATGGCTATAATAACTGTGTAACTAAAATTTATATTGAACAAGATTATGACATGACAAAAGACATTTCAAATCATTGTAACCTTTTTGTGATTCTGCCATTCCCAAATGAAGTTCATATGCACAGTATCTACTACAAAATTGTTTCAAGAAATTTTGTGCATCTATTTTTCAATCTCATCCTTTTTGACATACCACATATGAATTTTGGCATGTAATTTTCTAAATAAGAACTTCTGTATTATATAAAATTGTTACCACATATTTATACATTTATACACTCCTACACTAATGAAAATGCATGCACTCAGGATTTGATGTAGGACTATTACTGCAAGTCTAAAGCTACTTTCAGATAAGGTAGCAAAAGTATGTTTTGGAAAAAATGAAGAAATACACAAAATAATGCATATTTATTTTTATTGGTGATGATATTCTTGGTAGATTGAAGAGTAATTTTAAATTTTCATCTGCATCATGATATTTCCATCTCAAAGCTTTTCAAGTGTTTCTAACAATCCTTAAAATAACACCTCCAATAATCTGATTGTACAACAGTTCTGAAGCTTCTCCTTCTGTCCCTCACAATATCTTTGCATATGTTTTTCCCTGCTTTCCACTTCCCACTCAGCTACAAGTTTTATTGATTCAGACATCAGTGAAATTTTGACTGGGGATTTATAGATCTTTCTCTTTGCCATGTCCAGTCCACCCCATGCTCATTCTTAATTATATACTATAGCTATATGAATCAAAGTGGTAATTCTAATATTTTCATTTAAAAGTAAGTTTCCCTGAAAAACTTGTGAATTCATTTTGAAAAGAAAACTTGTGTTAGTCTTTTTTCTTTCTTTCTTTTTTGAAATTTCCATCCTATTTCTCCCCAACCTGATCGCTCCCTTTCCCTTTCCCACCTGTCCCCAATCCACCTTCAAAATGACCGTCTTCATCTCTTTAGATTAATTTTGGTTTGAAGTCTCACTTGTTAGATATTAGGATAGCTATGCCTGCTTGCTTCTTATTTCCATTTGATTGGAAAATCTTTTCCCAACCATTTACCCTGAGGTAATGTCTATATTTGAATCTTAGATGTCTTTCTTATATGCAGCAGAGGTATGGCTTCTGTCTTTGTATCCATTCTCTTAGCCTGTGTGTTTCTATAGGTGAGTTAAGACCATTAATGTTGAGGGTAAGTAAGGACCATTGTTTGTTGATGCTTGTTTGATTTAGGGTTGTTATTGGCAGTGGTGTTGTGAATAAATTAGTTCTGTTTTACCCTTGGTTTCTGGTGTAGTTGGATTATCTGTTGCCTACATTTTTGTGGGCATAGTTACCTTCCTTGGGTTGGAGTTTTCGTTCCAATAATTTCTGTAGGGCCAAATTTGCAGATATGTATTGGGATATCTGGTTTTGTCATTAAATATCTTGTTTTCTCCATCTATAGTGATTGAGAGTTTTGCTGGATTTAGTAGCCTAGGCTGGCACCCATGTTCTCTTAATACTTTTAGAACATCTATCCAGGACCTCTGGCCTTGAGGGTTTCCATGGAGAAGTCAAGTGTTATTTTGATAGGTCTGCCTTTATATGTTACCTGTACTTTTTCCTTCGCTGCTCTTAATATTCTTTCTTTCTTCTGTATGCTAGTTGTTTTTATTATTATATGTCAAAGGGTCTTTTTCTTTGGTCCAGCCTATTTGGGGTTCGGCATGCATCTTTTACTTTCATGGGCATGCCCTTCTTCAGATTTGGAAAGTTTTCCTCGATGATTTTGTTGAATATGTTTTCGGTATTTTTGAGCTGGGCTTCCTCACCTTCCTCTATGCCCATTATTATTAGGTTTGGCCTTTTCATGGTGTCCCATGTTTCCTGTATATGTAGTGTTAAGGATTTGTTGGATTTATGATTTTCTTTGGTTGATGAATCTATTTCTTGTAGTTTATCTTCTGTGCCTGAGATTCTCTCTTCCATCTCTTTAATTCTTTTGTTTATGCTTGTGACTGTAGTAGATTTTTTGCCCAGTTTTTCTATTTCCATCATTCCTTCAGTTTTTGATTTCTTTATTGCCTCTATTTCAGTTTTCAATCTTGAACCGTTCCTTCACCTGCTTAATTGTTTTTTTCTTTGCTTTCTGTACTTTCCTTAAGGAATTTGTTCATTTCTTCCACTTTTTTGTTTGTTTTTTTCCTCCATTTCTTTAAGGGATTTTCTCATATCTTCTTTGAGGGCCTCTATCATTTTTATGAGGGGGTCATTTTTAAATTGTGCCCTACTGCTTCCTCTGCTTTGTTGTTCTGTTCCATTCTAGTTGGTGTAGATTCCCTAGATTCTGGTGGTGTCATGCTTGTCTTTCTGTTGTTAGGTGTTTTCTTGTATTGCCTTCTTCCCATAGCTTCTTCCAGTAGGTGTTGGTGGGGTCTCCCCTTCTCTCTATGGTACTTACCCAGTGGGCTTATGTGGGTTAGAGGTTCAATATCTGTAGCTCTGTGTGGTCCAAGCTCTCTAGGAGGTCTCTCCTTAGACAGGGACCCAGGGATGTGATTAAGGATGAGAATCCAGTAGAAGATGCCAGCAGGAACTCTCAATGGTCCCACAGAGAAAGGTGGATCTCTGAGAGGGGCCTGGGACTCCAGCAGAGGACTCGAGGTGTGGTCAGAGACCAAACAGTTGGAAATTATGGGTGGTCCGGCATGGATAGGCAGGTCTCCTTTGTTCAGAGTTGCTTCTAGAAGTGTCTGAAGTAGGGTGGACTCTTGGCTTCACCCTCTGTCCCAGTGCTCAACAAGAGTGGCAGGACCGTGGGTAGGGTAGGGCACAGGGTAGGGTGGTAGGCTCGTGGTGGGGATGTGTGGGGGTGTATCAGAGCTCCAAGGGTGCTCTCATTGGGGACAGGAGACAGTTGTTGCAGGATCAGGGGCCAACCCAGGGAGTTCGGGTACAAGTTCTGATGTTTATGCATTTCACTCACAACAGTAATTTTTGGTCTTTTAGCTTTCAGTGGAATATCTAACACTTTCAACTTGAAAGAATTAATGTTGTTCAATCCTCCCACCCCCACCCAACACAAATGGATTGAACAAACCCCAAGGAATCTGTGAAAGAAAATATCAATTTTCTTCCCTGAACTTTCAACTTTCTTATTAGTATGTTTTTTTTTTTTTTTTTTTTTGGGGAGGTGTAGTTATATTTTCTTGTCCACATGTTTAAAAGTAGTGGTTATAAAAGTTGATATTGAATGGTCCTAAACTCTCTTCTCTAATAGCACACAAAAAATAACCAGTCATTGGAAGTTTAAAGTTCAATGAAGAGTGGAAATAGAAATGTATTTCAAGAAAATGCTATTAGACATATTAGACAAGCTATTTGATGCAATATGTGCAAGGTAATCTTCCCTTGTTATGTGATCAATATATTTAAAGTACAAGTATATGTAACATGAAACTTGAATCTGTGTTTAAATATTATTAAACAGAATTCTTTTTTAAACAAAATTCTTTATCTCTTTCCAATCCTTTTTTTTTTTTTTTTTTTTTTTTTTTTTTGAGGGAATTGCATCCCAGCCTAACTTTGATTCATAAATTTTCTTTTGTCTGAAATCCACTAAGTGCTGGTAATATATGCACGGGCCTCCACAGGTGAATTTTTATTTATTTTTATTTCTGAGATATGTTCTTTCTTTGTATTCCAGTCTGTGCTTGAAGTCTCAATCCTTCTGTTTCAGCATTTTATGAACTAGAATAAATACATATCCTCAATCTGCCTTTGCTTCCTGACAGCTTTTGGCACTTCTTCTCATGCTTTATGTTTCAGAATATTTGTTCTATAATATGGGTTTTCCTATTGTATTAAGGGAATAACCTTAAAATACAGAGTAAAAGGCAAAGATTATTTGAAAGCTTATATTTAGTCTTGAAATCCTCTTATACCTCTAAACACAGTCTTAAAACCCTTTGCTTGGACTTCAGATTTTGTACAAGATGTAGAATACAAATACTCTAGTTATGTATTTTTAGAAATCTGCAATCCAATTGCTTATATAATATTTTATATTACTAAACTCGAAGTCTTCATAAAGTTGTCCAAGTGATATAAATGTAGCTTCACGGAAATAATATACACACATAAATATTTTTGACATTGTGTGATAATCATTTAGTATTTAGTTAAAACTGTATTATTTCTGCTTAAAATATTTGGTAATGCCATTAAAGCTCATTAACATATTTACAAAATGCCACTTTTGCTTTTTATTACATTATAGTTGTCCATGATCCAAGAAGACATGTTTCTATTTCTATTTTAGCATTTTGCAACTGTAACCTAAAAACATCACAATTGACAAAATGGTATGGAAATTTTATGGAATTCTGTCATTTGAACATTGCCAACTTAATTAACATCTGTGATTATTCTCAGAAGACACTCAACAAAATGAGGCCTGCTTATATTACCTCATCAAAAGAGAGAAGTCATTATAAACCCAAGTGAAGTTCCTGTGACCCTTAACTCCAGCTGCATATAAATTTGCCCAAATTGCAAACTACTTTATAGAGTACTAAGGTATATAGAAAATGGAAGATTAAAATAGATGAGACTCCATATTTCATGGAGTATTCGATTAATGCTGAGGTGGGAAATTTGGTCAATTTGATTTTTCGGGGCTACCCATATTCATGTATGTAATCCCTCATCCATACTCCTTTACTTAAGTCCTATTAATTCATTGCATTGCTGACCTAGGCTTGTGTGAAACTGTTCCTTTGCTTTGCTCCTGTTGCACAATCTGGCATAAATAGACATTTGTTCATGTCTTCCCATTAAAAGTTAGAACAAAAATATACACAGATATACACATAGAGCCATATTTATAGAGTATATATTTTATACTCTATTATACATATAATCATATATATATATATATATATATATATATGTGCATGTATGTATGTATCTTTTTGTCTTTCCAGATAGAATACTTTTAAGTTATTTCTAAGAATAATATTAAAATATAATGAGGAATGAAAATGTAAAGCTGGCAAAAAATTTAAAGTACAATGTAAATATCATCGTCATTGTTAGCTGGCTGCAAACTATTATTTGTATATACTTAAAATTACTGGTATTAAATATCCAAATCACAAAATTTAGATATGTTAAGTGTAGTACAATGCATACAATTTCTGGATTGCCTAATGCATACCATTTAGTTTATTTTTGTGTAAGTTTTCTCCTTAAACTCAGTGATCATGATTGCTTGTTTTCTTCTTCTTCTACTCCTCCTCCTTCTTTTTTCTTCTCATCATCATCATCATCATTTCATTTTTTTATTAATTTACCTATCAATCCCATTTCCCTCTCCCTCCAATCTTCCCATGCCCAAAACTGATCCTACACCCCATCCACTCCCAAGAGAGCGTGAAGCCTTCCAGGAGGAGACATCAAAATCTGTCAAGTCATTTGGGGAAGGTGCTAGGCCCTCTCCCTTGTCTCTAGTTTAAGGGAGTATCCATCCATGGAGGATGGTTTCCCAAATTTCATTTCTGTACTAGGGAGACATCCTGGTTCTGCTGCCAGAGGTTCCATAGACTGACCAGGCCTCCTAAATGAGACCCATATTCAGAGGATCTGGGTGTGTTCTATTCTGTTTTCCCAGCTATCATACTGAGGTACATGATCTCCCCCTTGTTTAGATCAGCTGTGTCTGTGGATTTCTTCTGCCTGTCCTTGACACCAATGTTAATCACTGTTCCCTCTCTGCAACTGGATTCTAGGAGTTCGGTTCACTGTTCATCTGATTTTATCTGCTTCTGCTTCCATCAGCTACTAGATGAGGGCTATAGGATGCCATATAATGCAGTTACCAATCTCATTATCAAGGAAGGACATTTAAAGTAGTCTCTCCACTATTGCTTAGATTGTTAATTGGGGTCATACTTGTAGGTCTCTAGACATTTCCCTTTTGCCATATTTCTCTTCAAACCTATAATGGCTTCTTTTATCATGACATCTTTTTTTTTCTATCCTCTATTCTTCCCCCCAACTCAATCTTCCTGCTCCCTCATGTTCTCCTCTCCCTGTTTTCCCCTTCTATTTCTCTTACTTCCTCTTCCCCTGCTCCCAATTTATTCAGACGATCTTGTCCCTTTCCTCTTTTGTGGGGGACCACTTATGTTTCTCTTAGGGTCTTCCTTGCTTCTCTGCCATTTTGGATTATAGACTGATGAACCATTGCTCTATGATATATATATATATATATATATATATATATATATATATATATATATATTGTCTTTTATGTCTGGGTTACCTCACTGAGGATGATTTCTTTTAGTTCCATTCATTGGCCTGTGAATTTCAAGATTCCATTTTTTTTTCTCTGCTGAGAAGTACTCCATTGTGTATATGGACCAAATTTTCT
The DNA here is from genome assembly GCF_943737965.1 of Phodopus roborovskii. Taxonomy (NCBI): domain Eukaryota; kingdom Metazoa; phylum Chordata; class Mammalia; order Rodentia; family Cricetidae; genus Phodopus; species Phodopus roborovskii. The sequence continues at coordinate 17,524 of NW_026126249.1, forward strand.
CTAGCCATTCTTCAGTTTAGGGGCATTTAGATTCCTTCCAGGTTCTATCTATTACAAATAATTCTGTTATCAAAATAGTTGAACAGATGTTCTTATTGCATTAATCTGCATCCTTTGGGTACATGTCTAAGAGTGGAATTGTTGGATCTTGAGGTAGACTGATTCCCTTTTTCCTGAGTAACAACCATACTGCTCTCCAAAGTGGCTGTATGAATTTGCACTCCCACCAGCAGTGGAGGAGTTGTTCCCCTTTCTCCACATCCTCTCCAGTATAAGATGTCACTGGTGCTTTATTTTAGCCATTCTGTTAGGAGTAAGATGGTATCACAGAGTTGTTTTGATATTTACAAGGATGGCCCCAACTAACAGTCTAAGCAATAGTGGAGAAGCTACATTCAATGCTCTTCTCCAATAATGAGATTGATAAATACCTTATATGTCATTTTAGAGCCTTAATCCAGTAGGTGATGGAAGCAAAAACAGATACCCACAGCTAACCTTTGATCTGATCTCCTGGAATACAGTTTCAGAGAGGAAGGAGTGATGAGTAAAGGGGTCAAGACCAGATTAGAGAAATGTACAGAAACACCTGACTTGAACAAGGGGGAGCTCATGGACCCCAGTCTGATAGCTGGGAAAATAGTATAGGACCGATCCAAATCTCCTGAAGGTAAGTATTAGTTAGCAGTACTGGGCAGTCTATGGGGCCTGTGGTAGTGGATCAGTATTCATCCCTAGTGCACAAATGGATTTTGACAACCCTTTCCCCATAGTGGGGTACTCTATCAGCCTAGATACATGGAGGAGGGCCTAGCCCCTGCTCTAACTGATTTGACATTTGTTGAAGATCCACCATGGAAGCCACCACCCTTCCTGGAGAGTAGAAAGGGAATAGGATGAAGGTTGGGAGGGGCACATGGAAGGAAGGGAGGGTGAGGGAACTGGGATTGACATGAAAAACAATCTTGTTTCCTATTTAAATAAAAATATTATCAAATGAACTTACATTTTACAATGAAGCAACATGCAAATAGAACACAATTATGAAACCATCTATGTAAAATTTGTAAGATAATACTTCATGCATCCTATGTCATACAGTAATAATATTGATTTGACAACCTAAGTAAAGCATACGGGGAGAAATCGTTGGTTTGTCTAGTGTACTGTTTCATGTTTTACTCTTAATATTAGAAGTAAATTAAGTTAATAAAAATGTCTGGAGCTGTGGATATAGTCTGTACTTTTCTTTTAGATGTCAGACTTGGATAAGAATAACATTAAAAGCCCACATTTTTGAAATCAATGAACATTGAATTAGCTCTCATAACTTTAAAATGTCAAGCCCTTACATGATGAGCTGGAGGAGGATGAGCTTTTCATTCTTTAAGACCCAGCACTGGGTCACCCTTTTCACAAATGAGCCAGCCCTTTGGCTTAGACTGTGGTTACCAGGCAACTATTGTTCTCTTCTCAGTCTTTGTGGCCTCTTTCTGAGGAAACTGGTTGAATTGTTTTTAGCATATTGTTACATAAATGGTACATTTTATACAACATTATCAGAAGCTTGGTGATTCCCATGCAAAATTTGCCCATTGGTGGGTTCTGCTGTTCAAAAGATGCCAGAAGCACAGATAGACTACAGGCAGACAATAAGGGATCAGAAGGAACAATCCTTTCTACATTAGCCACAAAAGTCACAATTAACAGACGCAGCAATAGGGCTCATTTACAAGAGGTTTTGAATAATGAGACAGACAGAAGAAGAAATCTAACCTATATTAATCTTTGTCAGTTGTTTTATTGTGATGCAGCCAGCCACTCCAAAATTTGTGAACAGTTAAGATTTTTGAGCAGAACAAATCTTTCCTATAGTCACTTGCCTCTTGGACTCCCCAAAGGCTGTACCAATAGAGGTTGTGCCCAAATGACAAGACTTTCTAAAGAGGCTTACTAACTGACAGACATGAAGGTTTTGATATACACACTGAAAATTCATTTCTATTTGACAATGCTGTCAGTAATACACAGAACATTTATATTAGTCCTACCCCAATCAGCTTTGGGTAACAGGTTTCTCTCTCTCTCTCTCTCTCTCTCTCTCTCTCTCTCTCACTCACACACACACACACACACACACACACACACGCTCGCATGTATGCTATATAATGTATATAGCTTTCACATATGAAAATAGTCCTTCAATGTTTTCGATTTAAAGACAGACAGAACATTGGCTATAATATCATCTTATCTTAATGAAAACTCTTTATAATTCAAAATTCCCACTTTACTGAGTAGATTTTTTTTCCAAAATGCAAGTAAAACTGAGCTTCTTATCAATCTTTAGCAAGGAAGCTCTAAGAAGGACTACTATAAGTATAATGACTGCAGGATTCTTAGTTTAAGAATTGATCTCAGCAGTCTTTTGTAGCTACTAGTAGAGATTGTATTGCTGTTTTGTTCACTAGATTTTCTAATCCAAATTTTATTCCAGAGTAAATTATAAGCAACTGATTTTCTCTCTTTTACTAACAAGAATATGACGCTTTTCTTAGGCTTCTTTTATATTGAGTTTATTATAATCAATGTTATAATTTCAAAACAATTTCCCCTCAACCAGTTGAAATAATTGTTAGCATGATATATGAGAATATTTATGACTTGATGATTTTCTTGAGAATATCAGGAAACTTCACCAGGTAGAATACCTTCCCATGGGCCTTCTCAATCTCTTAGTTCCCCTGGAAGATGACAAACCCTGTTTATGACTTCTGCTTGTTCAGAAGCATACCTACAACCAGAACTCTAGCCTCCAACTTTGTCAGACTCCCTCTTTGATCAGAGTCTATGGAGGCTGCCATTATTCCAACCCCTAACTTGGGCAGATGCTCAATGAAATACCCATGCCATAATTTAGGATGGCACTCTCTTATCAACCACAGGCCACACAGGCCAGAAGACCAGACCAGAGATGAAATAGAAACCACAGAAAAATATCCATTCAACATAGACAAAACATGAAATGAGAACCAAGATACCAGGGTAAGAAAAAATAATCAAAACCAACCTGTATTATATGTGTCCATAAGAACCCTGTTATCCTACTATAGCATGCCCTGAATATTATAACACAGCTGAAACACAAGAAAAACACATTAAATCCAACATTATGAAGTTTGGAGGTCCTTAATGAGTGAATTAATAAATTTCCTTAAGAATAAAATCAAAGAATAGGCAAGCAAAAATTTGAGGAAACGAGTAAATCCATTTAAGATAGAAGAGAAAAGGAACCCCATCTCCTGGCCCCTAGTAGTGGCATCAAGTGGGGAATTTTGGGCCTGGCCAGATCTACCTGTCCCAATGAGACCATCCTGAGTCCGTGCCTGACAGATCTTTGAGCCCCATCACTAGACCTCTACTAGAGGTGAGTCAGGGACCAGTTTGGTTTAAATCCCCACCACAATGTTCCCTGGGAACTCTATGGATTGGCCACGAATTTTGCTCCCCCCTGTATCCTGTCCCCACCAAAAGCACTCCTAGTGCTCCCATACACACCCCAACAGAAAGAGCCTGCCTTCCCCCCCATGCTGGGCCATTCCCTGCCCACTGTCCAAACTCTCTGGTTGAGCAGTGGAACAGAGGGTGGATCCAACAACCCTGTCACTTTCAGGGAGCACCCTGGAGCTGCTGAACTCACTACACCTGCATATCCATGAAGGACCACCCTAAATCCCCACCTTCATGATCATGGACTCCCATTGCTGGACTTTTGCTGGAGTTCTGGTCCCCTTCCAGAGATCTGACAATACCTGCAGGACCATCCTGAGTCCCTGCCTGCAGGATCTTTGACCCCCATCCCAGGGTCTCTTCTAGAGGCACCTGCCTGAGGAGAGACCTTGTAGAGAGCTTGGACCACACAGAGCTACAGACATTGAACTTCTGCCCACCTGAGCCCACCTGAGTGTGTGTGTGTGTGTGTGTGTGTGTGTGTGTGTGTGTGTGTATATATATATATATATATATATATATATATATATAGAGAGAGAGAGAGAGAGAGGGACTACACCTGGAAAAATTGATGGGAAGACAGCAATACAAGAAAACACCTAACAATAGACAGACAAGCAGAACACCACCAGAATCTAGGCACTCTACACCAATAAGACCTGAACACCCCAAAGAAGATGAAGCAGAAGAAAATGACTTAAAAATATCTTCAAAAATATGATAGATGCCCTTAAAGATGATGTGAGAAAATCCCTTAAAAAATGGAAGAAAAAAATTGAAGAAATGAACAAATCTCTGAACGAAAGTTCAGTATGCCAAGAAAAAACATTAAACAGGTGAAGGAAATAGTTCAACACTTGAAAACTGAAATAGGGACAATAAAGAAAACACAAACTGAAGGAATGCTGAAATTAAAAAACTGGGAAAATGATTTGGAACTATAGATGCAAGCATAACTAACAAAATACAAGAGAAGGAAGAGAAAATCTCAGACACTGAAGATAAACTAAATGAAATAGAGGCATCGGCCAAACAAATTTTATATCCAACAAATCCTTAACACAAAACATCTAGGAAATGTGAGACACCCTGAAAAGTTCAAACCTAAAGATAATAGACATAGAGGAAGGGGAAGAAGCCAAGCTCAAAGATACAGAAAACATATTCAACAAAATCATTGAAGAAAACTTCCCCAATCTGAAGAAGGACATGCCCATGAAGGTACAAGAAGCATACCCAAGCCCAAGTAGGCTGGACAAAAGAAAAAAGACCCCTCAACAGATAATAATCAAAACATGTAGCATACAGAATAAAGAAAGAATATTAAGAGCAGCAAAGGCCAGATAACATATAAAGGCAGACCTATCAAAATTACACCTGACTTCTCCATGGAAACTCTCAAGGCCAGCATATCCTGAATAGATGGATGTTCTACAAGTACTAAGAGTCTAAGGATGCCAAACCGGGGTACCATACCCAGCAAAACACTCAATACTATAGATGAAGAAAACAAGATATTTAATGACAAAACCAGATTCTCACAATACTTATCTACAAATCCAGCATGCAGAAAGTACTGGAAGGAAATTTCCAACCCAAGGAAATTAATTATGCTCACAAAGACATAGGCAATAAATAATCCCACTTCACCAGAACCCATGTTTAAAGCAAGGCAAATATATTCACAACACCAGCAGCAATAACAAGTCTAAAACAAACAAGCATTAACAAACAATGATCCTTATTTTCACTCAACACTAATGGTCTTAACTCATTTATCCAAAAAAAAAAAAAAAAAGGTAACAGAATGGATACAATGACAGAATCCATCCTTCTGCTGCATAAAAGAAATACATCTAAGCTTCAAAGACAGACATTACCTCAGCATAAAGGGCTTGGAAATGATCTTCCAATCAAATGGACACAAGAAGCAAGCAGGTGTGGCCATCCCAAAGTCAAACATGTTGGATTTAAAACCAAAATTGATAAAAATAGATGAAGACAGTCATTTCATATTCATCCAGGACAAATCCATCAGCACAAATTTTCAATTCTGAACATGTATGCCCCAAATACAATGGCATCTACATTCATAAAAGAAATGCTACCAAAACACAAAGCCCACATCAAACCTCACACACTTAGAATGAGAGACTTCAACACACCACTCTCAACACTAGAAAGGACCACTATCCAGAAACTTAACAAAGAAACAAAAGAACGAACAGAAGTTATGTCTCAATTGGTTTTAACAGACACCTATAGAACATTCCTTACAAACACAAAAGAAAATAACTTCTTCTCTGCTCCACATGGAACCTTCTCTAAAATCAACTACATACTAGGCCACATAACAAACCTCAACAGATAAAAGAAATTGGAATAGTCCCCTATATCTTATCAGACGACCATGCTTTAATGTTGGAATTCAACCCCAACACAAATCGCAGAAACCCTACAAACTCATGGAAACTGAACAATGCACAATTGCACCATATCTGGGTCAAAGAAGAAATAAAGAAAGAAGTTAAGTACTTCCTAAAATTCAACGAGAATGAGGACACAACATACCAAAACAGATGGGACACTTTGGAAGCAGTGCTACGAGGGAAGTTCAATGCACTAAGTGCCCATATGAAGAAAACAGAGGATACTCACATTAGAGAATTAACAACACAACTAAAAGCCTTAGAACAAAAAGACGCAAACTCACCCTGGAAGATTAGACACCAGGAAATAACAAATTTGAGGGCTGAAATCAATAAAGTACAAACCAGGAAAACAATTCAAAAAAATCAATGCAACAAAGAATTGGTTTTTTGAGAAAATCAACAAGACAGACACATGTCTATTACCATGCACAAAACTCAAGTCCAAATGGATGAAAGAACTCAACATAAATCCACCCACACTGAAACTCTTAGAAGAGAAAGTGGGAGATGCCCTTGAACAAATTGGTAGAGGAGACTTCTTCCTGAACATAAATCTAGTTGCAAAAATAGTGAGGCTGACAATTAATAAATGGGACCTCCTCAAGCTCAGAAGGTTCTGTAAAGTAAGAGACTCATCAAAAAGACGAAAGGCAGTCCACAGACGTGGAAAAGATCTTCACCAATTATACATCTGATAGACCCTGATCTCCAAAATATACAAAGAACTCAAGTAACCAGTCAACAAAACACCAAATAACCCTATTAAAAATGGGCATACAGAAATGAATAGAGAACTCTCAATAAAGGAAATAAAAAAGTGGAACATGATATATCCTCGCTCACATATGGATTTTAGACATAGAGCAAAGGAACACCAGGCTGTAATTCACACTGCCAGAGAAAGGAGGATACAAGGGAATTCTAAGGGATTCATATAAGGTCCCTCAAGAAGTGGAAAGGGACAAGATCTCCAGAGCATGTGGAGAGTGGGCTCTGGAGTAACAGTGAGGAAACTTGGAGAAAGAGAAGGGGAGTAGGTGAAAACATGTAGGACTAGGAAGATTTAGTTAGGGGAGGAATAGGTAAGAGAAGAGAGAGAGAGAGAGAGAGAGAGAGAGAGAGAGAGAGAAGGAGAGAGAGAGGCCCCAGTTTCCTCCCCCTCCCTGCTCCCCTCTCTCTCACCATCTCATGCCCTGGAACACTCTCACCTCCCATCCCAACCCACACCACATGAAGGGTGATGCCCTCCAGGAGGGGTCATCTAAATCTGTCAAGTCACTTGGAGTGAGGAGTAGACCATCTCACCTTTCTCTAAGTAAAAGGTGTATCCCTCCATGTGGGATGTGCTCACAAATTCCTTTTGTGCACCAGGGATTCATCCTGTTTCCACTGTCTGAGATCCCTTAGACTCCCTAGGCCTACTACATGAGACCCTTGCTCAGGGGTTCTGAGTCAGTCCTATGGAGGATTCACAGCTATAAGTCTGGGGGACAGTTAGGTCCTCATTGTTCAGGTCAGCTGTCTCTATGTGTCTCTGAAGGCTGGTTTTGTCATTTCAGCTTAGTGTTTAGTTGTGGGCATTTGCTTCTGTTTCCATCAGCTACTAGAAGATTGTGGATAGGTTAGTCGTTGATATCATTATCATGGTAGGGCATTTATGGTAGCCTTTCCATTGTTGTTCAAATTGTTAGTTGGGGTCAGTCTTGCAGGTTCTGAACATTCCTCTAGGTTCAGTTTTCCCTTCAAATCTATAATAGCTCCCTTTTTTATGTTCTCTCTCTCTCTCTTTCTCTCTCTCTCTCCCTCTCTCTGTCTCTTGTCTTTCTCTCATTTCTTTCTATTCCTCCCATCTCAAACTTCCTAGTCCCATGTGCTTTCTTCTACTCCCCTTCTCTTTCCCTAGTTAACTTACAACTCACTGTCCCAGCCCACTCCCCATATATGCCCAGGAGATCTTGTTCCTTTCCCCTTCTGTGGGGGACCTTAAATGAATCTTTTATCATGCTCCTTGTAACCTAATTTCTCTGGCCTTGTGAATTATAGGTTGGTGATCCTTTGTTCTTTGTCTAAAACCCATATATGAGTGAGGACATACCATGTTCCTCTTTTTGGGATGGTCTTATCTCATTCAGGATGGTTTCTTCAAATTCCATCCATTTGCAAGTGAATTTCAAGATTCTGTTGCTTTATTCCTGCAGAGTAGTATTCCATTGTATAAATGTGGCACATCTTCTTCATCCATTCTTCAGTTCAGGGGCATCTAGGTTGCTTCCAGATTCTTGATATTACAAATAAACCTGCAACAAACATAGTTGAACACAAGCCTTTGTTACATGGATGTGGATCATTTGGGTATATGCCTAAGAGGGGGATTGCCGGGTCCTGTGGTAGACTGATTCCCGTTTTCCTGAGGAACTGCCATAGTTATCTGCAAAATGGCTGTAAAAGTTTTCACTCCCACCAACATTGGAGGAGTGTTCCCCTTTCTACACATCCTCTCCAGAATAAGTTGTCATTTAATGTTTCTAATTTTAGCCATTCTGGCAGAAGTAAATGTTAGCTCAATGTTGCTTTGATTTGCATTTCCCTGATAGCTAAGGATATTGAACACTTTCTTAAGTGTATTTTAGCCATTTTGATTCCCTCTACTGAGAGTTCTCTGTTCAGTTACGTACCCCATTTTTTAATAGGATTATTTGGTGTTTTCTTAACTAGTTTCTTGGGTTCTTTGTATAGTTTGGAGATAAGCCTCTGTCAGATGTAGGAGTGGTGAAGATATTTTCTCTCTCTGTGGGCTGCCGTTTGGTCTAGTCGACAATGTCCTTTGCTTTACAGAAGCTTCGGAGTTTTTGCAGGTCTTATTTATTAATTGTCGATCTCAGTATTTGTGCTATTATGGTTATCTTCAGGAAGCAGTCTCCTGTACCTATTTGTTATAGTGTACCTCTCACTTTCTCTTCTAAGCTGTTTAGTGTGGGTGGATTTATGTTGAGGTCTGTTATCCATTTGGACTTGAGTTTTGTGTATTGCTACAGACATAGGTCTATCTTCCGTCTTCTACATACCATCTTCCAGTTTTACCAGCACCATTTGTTAAAGAAGATTTCCTCCTCCCATTCTATACTTTTAGCTTTTGGCTGTTTTGTCAAAAATCAGGAGTTTGTTGGTGTGTGGGTTAATATCAGGATATTTGATTCAATTACATTGGAATACTTTTCTATTTTTGTGCCACTACCAGGCTGTTTTCAGTACTATAGGTCTCTATTAGCGCTTAAAGTCTGGCATTGTGATGACTCCTGAAGTTCCTTTCATGGTTGTTTAGACTATCCTGGGTTCTTTCCATATATAGTTGAGTATTATCCTTTAAAGTTCAGTGAAGAATTTTGCTGGGATTCTAATAGGGATTGCAACAAATCTGTAGACTTCTTTCGGGAAGATTGCCAGTTTTACTCTGTCATCCTACCTGTCCAAGAGTATGGGAGATCTTTCCATTTTCTGGTATCTTTAATTTCTTTCTTAAAAGACACAAATTTCTTATTATATCGGTCTTTGACTTGTTTGGTAAGGGTTACCACAAGATTATTTTTGTTCTGTGGGACTATTGTAAAGGGTGATGCTTCTCTGATGTCTTACATAGCCCTTTTGTCATCTGAACAAATTATGGCTACTAATTTTTTTTGGTAGTTTATCTTTTATCCTGCTACTTTGGAGAAGGTGTTTATCAGTTCTAGGAGTTCTCTGGTAGAGTATTTTTGGGTCACTTATGTAAACTACCATATCATCTGCAAATAGTGAATGTTTGACTTCTTCCTTTCCAATGTATATCTCCTTTTGTTGCTTTATTCCTTTAGTTAGAATTTCAAGTACAATATTGAAGAGACATGAAGAGAGATGGCAAACTTATGTTGTTAAGGAATCACTTTAAACTTTTCTGCATTCAGTTTGATGTTGGCTGCTGGTTTACTGTATATTGCTTTTATTATGTTTAGATATGTTTATATTATCCTGATCCCTCCCATACCTTTATCATGAAAGTGTGTTGAATTTTGTCGATGGCATTTTCAGTGTCCAGGGAGATAATCCTGTGGGTTTTCTCTGTCAGTTTTTTGATATGGTAGATCAAATTGATAGATTTTCATATGTTAAACCATCCCTGCAACTCAGTGATGAAGTCTAGTTGGTCATGGTGGATGATTTCTCTGATGTATTATTGGATTCGGTTTGCCAGTATTTTATTGAGTATATTTGCATCAATGTTCATGATGGATATTCGTCTGTATTTTTCTTTCTTCACTTTGTCTTTTTGTGGCTTGGATACTAAGGTGATTTTGGCCTCGTTATATGATTTTGGTAATGAGCATTCTGTTTCTAATGTGTGGAACAATTTGAGGCGTTCTTGATTTAATTTTGTTATGTAAGAGTTATCCAGAATTTTGCCCATTTCCTTTGAATTTTCAAATTTTGTGGAATACAGGTTTTAAAAGTATGATGTGAACATTGTCTGGATTTCCTCTTTGTCCATTGTTATGTCCCCCTTTTAGTTTCTGATTTTGTTAATTTGCATGTTCTCTCTCTGGTTTTTGGTTAGTTTGGATAAAGGTTTGTCTATCATGTTGATTTTCTTGAAAAACCAACTCTTTGTTGCATTGATTTTTGTATTGTTTTCCTGTTTTGTACTTTATTGATTTCAGTCATCAAGTTGATTATTTGGCATTTACTCCTCCAGGGTGAGTTTGCTTCTTTTTGTTCTATGGCTTTCCTTTGTGCTATTAATTGTTTAGTATGACTATCTTCTGTTTTCTTCATATGGGCACTTAGTGCAATGAACTTCCCTTGTAGCTCTGCTTTCAAAGTGTCCCATCTGTTTGGGTATGTTGTGTCCTCATTCTCATTGAATTTTAGGATGTCCTTAATTTCTTTATTTCTCATTTGACCAAGTTATGGTGCAATTGCACACTGTTCAGTTTCTATGAGTTTTGAAGCTTTCTGTGATTTGTGTTGTTGTTGAATTCCAACTTTAAAGCATGGTGGTCTGATAAGATACAGGGGAATATTCCAATTTTTTATATTTGTTTAGGTTTGATATGTAGCCTAGTATGTGGTCGATTTTAGATGAGGTTTTGTGTTTGGATGGAATGTTCTATAGGTGTCTGTTAAAACCAATTGAGACATAACATCTGTTAGTTCTTTTGTTTCTTTGTTAAGTTTCTAACTGAGGCTCCTGTCAAGCAGTGAGAGTGGGGTGTTGAAATTTCCCACTATGTGTGTATGAGCATTTATGTAAGCTTTGAATTTTAGTAGTATTTCATTTAAGAATGTGAGTGTCTTTGTATTTGGGGCATAGATATTCATAATTGAGACATTTGCTGATGGATATGTTCTGGATGAATATAAACTGACCTTCTTCATCTTTTTTGATTGATTTTGGTTTGAAGTCTAACTTGTTAGATGTTATGATAGCCACACATGATTGTTTCTTCTGTCCATTTGATTGGAAAATCTTTACCCAACCCTTTACCCTGAGCTAATGTCTGTCTTTCATGCTTAGATATGTTTCTGTCTTCGCATCCATTCTGTTAGCCTGTGTCTTTTTATAGGTGAGTTAAGATGATTAATGTTGAGAGAAAGTAAGGACCATTGATTGTTAATGCTTGTTTATTTTAGATTTGTTGTTGGCCCTGGTATTTTGAATATATTTGCTGTGATTTACCCTTGGGTTCTGGTGAAGTGGGATTATATATTGCCTACGTCTTTGTGAGTGTAGTTAACTTCCTTGGGTTGGAGTTTTCCTTTCAGGACTTTCTGTGGGGCTGGATTTGTAGATATGTATTGTGAGAATATTCCTTTGTCATTAAATATCTTGTTTTCTCTGTCTATAGTGATTGAGAGTTTTGCTAGTTATAGTAGCCTGGCCTAGCATCCTGGACTCTTAGTACTTGTAGATCATCTATTCAGGACATTCTGACCGTGAGAGTTCCCATGGAGAAGCCAGGTGTGATTTTGATAAGTCTGCCTTTTTTGTTACCTGGCCTTTTTCCTTTGCTGTTCTTCATATAATTTTCTTATTCTATATTTTAGGTATTTTGTTTATTATTTGTCAAGAGTCATTTTTCTTTGGTCCAGTCTATTTGGTGTTCGGTTGTTTCTTGACTTTCATGGGCATGTCCTTCTTCAGATAGGGGTAGTTTTCTTCAATGATTTTGTTGAGTATATTTTCTGCACCTTTGAGCTGGGCTTCTCCCCCTTCCTCTTTGCATATTATTCTTATGTCTGAATTTTCCATGGTATCCCACATTACCTGGATGTTTTGTGTTATGGATTTTTTGGATGTAAGATTTTCTTTGGTCGATGAATCTACTTCCTCTAGTTTATCTTCAGCCCCTGAGATTCTTTCTTCCATTTCTTTTATTCTGTTGGTTATGCTTGCATCTTTAGTTCCCAATCATTTTCCAAGTTTTTCTCTTTCCAGCATTCCTTCAGTTTGTATTATCTTTATTGTCTCTATTTCTGTTCTCAAGTCTTGAACTGTGTCCTTCAACTGTTTAATTGTTCTTTTTCTTGGCATACTGTACTTTCTTTAAGAGATTTGTTCTTTTCTTCCAATTTTTTGTTTGTTTTTTCTTCCATTTCTTTAGGGGATTTTCTCACGTTGCCTTTGTCATTTTTATGAAGATATTTTGTAATTCTTTCCCTTCTGCTTCATGTGCTTTGTGGTGTTCAGGTCTAGTTGGTGTAGAGTTCCTAGATTCTGGTAGTGTCCTGTTTGTCTTTCTATGTTAGGTGTTTTCTTGTATTCCTGTCTTCCCATCACTTTTACCAGTGGATGCAGGTGGGGTCTCTATCTCTTTCTATAGTACTCCCCGAGTGGAAACAGGTGGCTCAGTCAGAAGTTTGATATCTGTGTGGTTCAAGCTCTCTAGGAGGTATCTCCTCAGGCAGGTGCCTCTAATAGAGGCCTTGACATGGGGGACAAATATCCTGCTGGCAGTTACTCAGGAAGGTTCTGCATTGATAGGCAGATCTCTTTGAGGGCCCCAGAACTCCAGCAGAGGACTAGTGGTGGTGTCAGAGATCAGGCAGATGGGGATTCAGGGCGTGGATAGGCAGGTCTAAAGTTCTCAGAGCAGTTCCAGGAAGTTCCCTGACGGTTGTGGTATTTTTGGATCTGCCCTCTGTTCTATTGCTCAACTAGAGCATTGGGACAGTTGGCAGGGTATGACATAGAGTGGGTTAAGTCAGGTTCTCATGAGGAGGGGTTAGATTATGTATTAGAGCACCAGGAGCACTCTCAGTGGGGACAGGACACAGGGGGGAGCAAGATTCTGGGCCTATTCAGGGAGTTTCCAGGGAAGATTATTTTTGGGGGGCAACCCTAACTCACCTCTAGCAGAAGACAGGTGATAGGGGGACAGGGCAGGGACTCGGATTGGTCCTCTGGGGATAGTGGGATGACTGGGAGGGGTCCAGAACTCCAGCAGAGGCCTGGAGGTGGGTGTCAGTGATTTGGCAGGCAGGGATTCAGGATGGTACAGTGATTAGTGTGCTCAGAGCAGTTCCAAGAATTTCCCTGAAGGTGGCGGGATTTTTGGATTCCCTCTGTTCCAGTGTTCAGTGGGACAATGGGCAGTATATGGCCCAGGGTCGGGGGATGGCAGGCTCTTTGTGGGTGCGTGGGTCGGTATGTATCAGAGCACCAGGAGTGCTCTTTCTCTACCAGAGGCCTGGTGGTAGGGGTCAAATATCCCGCAGGCAGGGACTCAGGCTGGTCCCCAGAGGATAGGCAGATCTCTGGCTGGGGCCTGGACCTCTAGATGCTGAGTCCTCTAGCAGAGGCCCAGTTATGGGATTCACCATAATTTAATTTGTAATGGCTGAGTAACATTCCATTGTTAAATGTTCTGATATTTCTGTATGAAGTGATTTATTGAGGGCATTTAGGCTTCTTCCAATGAACACAGTTGAGCAAGCATTTATTATTAAAATGAAGCATCATTTGGATGTTTCATTAAGATTGTTATAGCTGTCTCTTTGGGTAGACCAATTTCTACCTTCCCAAAGAACTGCCACACTTATTTACATACTGTAGTGGTAGTACAAGTTTACAATCTCAAAAGCAATGGATGAGTGTTCCCCTTACTTTGAATATTCTCCGTCATAATCTGTTGTAATTAGAGTTATTTTTGTAATTTATTTTCCTTCTTTCCTCCCTCGCTCGCATCCTCCCATGCCTCCCAAGTATCCTCCCAGCCCCCCCACACTGCACAGGGAGGGTGATGCCTTTCAGGAGGAATCAAAATTTGTCAAGTCATTTGGAGTAGGGACCAGGCTCATCCTCCTGCCTCTAGGTTAATGGAGTAACCCTCCGTGGGGAATGTTGTCCCAAAGTAAATGTAGTTCTTAGTCGGTCTAAATAATAAAAGCACAGAGTCATCTATAGAGGTAAATTCTGGGAGACCAGAGAGAAGAAGGAGCACCTTAACTCATTAGCATCTCAGCAGACGAGACAGTGAAATACTGGTTCCCCATGCCTATATCCTGTTCCTGCCCAGTTATCTTAATTCCTGTATGTTTGTACAGACCTACAGACTTCCGTGGTTAGCTGGTGGCATTCTTCATACTCTGACCTTCAGAGAAGCTTCATTTGTTTAAGCAAAATATCGCCACAATCTGTAATTGTTTTACTGAATTGTGAGCATTCTTACAGATATAAGATGAATTTTCAAAGTCGTTTTAATTTTTATATTCATAATGTTGAATATTTCTCTGTTTCACACTCATTTGGTTTTTTTTTTCTTATTTGAAACCTCTATACTATTTGTAATTTGGTTATTTGCTTCCTTGACAATCAGTTTTTGAGATCTTTCCACACTTTTGATATTTGTTCATCTATCACTTGTGTAGTTGGGAAAAAGCTTTTTCTATCCTGTAACCTGCTGTTGGGTTCCAATTATGGTATCCTTTACTATACTGAAACTTCAGTTTCATGAAGTCCTATTTATTGTTATTCTTAATGCCTTTGCTATATGTTTTCTGTTCAGAAAATCATTTACTGTTGCAGTGAGTTCAATAATATTTCACATTTTTCCTTCAATCAGATTCAATATATCTGGTTTCATTTTGAGGACTTTGATCTACTACGGTTTGAATTGTGTAGATGCACTCTAGATTAAAGTCTGATTGTTACAATAGAGTCAGTAATTATTCTGTTAGTGCTAGCATTTATAAAGCATATCTTTACACTGTATTGTACATCACTTTCCTTCTGCATATTATTCTATTGCAGGTCAGAGCAAGAAAAACAGGTAAGAGAGCTTGCTTTCTTTCCCCACTTTCCATGGGAGAAATCCTTTGTTAAGAAAAACCCAGGATATTAGAGAAGAGCATCATGTTTAAGTGCACATCTTGAACTTGTGCCAGGCTGGATTGGAATAGTCTTTTCCTACATTAGCCATGACTTGATGTCATGGAACTGTGAGTATGACTCAGTTTTATTCATCTGGGCTCCATCTCCTCTGCTTTGTACCTAGATGTTCACAAACTGGGATCTGAAACTTGTATCTCTCTGCAAGTGTGTCTTTTAGAGATGCAATCTAGGTGAGTTATTAACTTCATCATCATCTAAATCTATGGGTATTTGGCAGGCTGATATCCTTTCAGTTCTTCTTAGCTTTTATTTCATATTGATGTCTTTTGTCTCTCAGGTCTCGGCTCTCTAGATGCCTAGAACATCTTCATCATTATATCTACCTTCTCAGACATTTTTGACCTGGGAAACTCATTTTCTCCTAGTAGTTTATTTCTAAGTGAATGAACTCCCCATTTGATACATTCTGAATCACGTGGTCCTAGAAACCTGGCACCAGTGTCAACAGAGAAAAAAAAAAGAAATGACTGAAACTGAAGAAATGGCAGACATAAATTCAGAAAAGTTGATATTGGATAGTATGTGCTTGTTCTGATAGAGGGAAAATACTACAACACTCAGAAACATTTAATATGCCAAAGAGGGCAAGGGCTGAGCTGGAACTTGAGAAGGTTTTTCAGGATAGTCGGATCTCACTAGAAACTGAATCTCTCCAGCTGAGACCTCTTTCTTTGGCAGAGGCCCATATATAAACACTGAGTTGAACTAGAACCCAGATGCACATGGAGAGGACAAGACCATGCGGCAGAAACACATACAGACAGCTTACATGAACAAGGAGGAGCTAAAGGCCACTAGACTGATAGCTGGGAAGCCAGCATGGGACTGACTCAGGCCCCCCTGAATATGGGTCTCATCCAGAAGGACTGAGCAGTCTAAGAGACCTCAGACAGTGGAGCTAGGATGTATCCCTGGTGCACAAAAGGACTTTGCGAACATATCCCCCATGGAGGGATAACTGCCTTAATCTAGAGACAGGGAGAGAAGCCCTAGTCCCTACTTCACAGGACCTGTCAGATCTACATGACCCCAACTGGATGGCATTCCCCTACATATGGAATTGGGGTGGGGGGATGGGAGGGGAGGGTGGTTAGAGTGCATGTGAGAGGACAGAGAGGATAAAAGGGAGGGAAAGAGGGAGGGAGGGTTGGAGGGAGGGAGGGAGAGGGAATTTGGATCAACATGTAAAATAATAAATTAAATAAAAAAAAATGTTTTGATTCCAAAATTTAAGTTGAAGGACAAGTTACTGGGGAAAAGGATTTCTATTTTTGTTTCCACAGAAAATGAAAAGATGTGGATTCCTTCCAGACTAATTAGGTTTGATCAAGCCAGACCACCTGAAACAGAGTACAAGGTGATCCTACATTCAAAACACCTGGACAAAGCAGCCTTACAGACTACAGCCAGGATATCTGAATCTTCTTCGAATCCCCCATGGCATTGCCCCTTACCAGCAGGAAGTAGTTTGGAAAGAACGGTGCCCAAATTCCCAAATATTGTGTATAATTGTTTGTTTTCATTTAATTGGACTTTGTTATATAAAATAAAATAAATTAATAAAAATATTAAAAACAGAAAAAACCAAACAAACAAAAAAAAAAAAAGAAAAAAAAAGAAACAATTAATATGGACATTGTTAGGAGGAGGAGTGGTTAGCTAGTCTCTGTGTGTGGTATTTGTAGAGAAACAGCCTCAAGTTGCCATCATCTAAGATATAGAAGATGAAGTTGATATTCTATGCAAATACTGTTAGCATTCATATTTGGACCAAAAAAGGCTTTACCAATTTCCTGAGTCTATCCCAGAGAAAGAACCTTGGATTTTAGGCTTTGGGTGTCATTTGCATGAGTGTCCCCATGTCAACACACTTCACCTATAATTCTGTCTGCTCCCACACACCTTCATGTGTTATATACCATCTTTAAGAGACTCTTGGACAAAATGACCTCATCTAATGAGGCCACTGATTTTGGCCTTCACACTTAAAAAAGAAAATATGCTTCATCTCACAATTAGTTCAGAAATAAGGGCAGTATGGTCTTCAGGACTTCCACATGTTCTTTTTTAAATTAATTTTACTTAAATCAACAACAATATTATTTTACATACCAATGCCAGTTGCCTCTCCTTCCTGACTTACCATTACCCCCACCCAACTCCCATTCCCTCATCAGGGAGTGTGAGGCCTCCCATGGGGTATCATCAAAATCTACAACATCATTTATGGCAGGAGCTAGGCACTGCCCTCTGTATCTAGGCTGAGAGAGTATCTCTGCATAGGGACTGGGCCACCAAAACCCATTCATGCACTAGGAATAAATACTGGTTCCACTGCCAGAGGCCCCATAGACTTCCCAGGCTTCCCAACTAATAACCACATTCAGGGGGCCTGATTCAGTCTTATGCTGCTTCCTTACCTGTCAGACTGGGGTCTGTGATCTCCCATCTACTCAGGTCAGCTGTTTCTGTGGGTTTCCCCAGGATGGTCTTGACCCCTTCACTCATCACTCCTCCTTCTTTACAACTCAACTGGATACCTGGAGTTTGTCTCACTGCTTAGCTATGAATCTCTATTTCTGCTTCTATCAGCTCCTGGATGAAGGCTCTAGGATTGCATTTAAGGTAGTCATCAATCTCATTATAGTGGAAGACCGTTCAAGGTAGCCTCTATAGTTTTAGTTAGATTCTTAGTTGGGTCATTGTTATGGATCCCTGTAGAATGTACTAATGTCATATTTCTCATTAAAACAATAATGACTCCCTATATTAAGGTAAACTTTTCCTTGCTCTCCTTCTCTGTTATTCCCTCAATTCAACCTTTCTGATCCCTCATGCTCTTCTCCTTGACTCTTTTCTCCCCTTCTCTTTCTCCTACTCCCCTCTTTCTTCCCCTGTGCTTACAATTTACTCAGGAGATCTTGTCCCTTTTCACTTCTCTGGTTTCTGTAAGGAGTACGGTTTTTCTGCCCGCTGCCTGTCTGGTCCCGCCACCATGCCAGCCCCAAATAACACACAGCGACTCTGTATTTGATATTATGCTGTTGGCCAGGTGTTAGATTCTTATCAGCTAGATCTGTCTTAATTATTAACCAGTTTCTATGTATTTCCACGTGGTTTCACCTACCAGGGAGTGGGGCAGGCATCTGATCTCCCCAGTCTCTCCATGATGACTCCTCCTTACTACTTCCTATTTTCTCCTTGTCTCCTAGTCCATCCTATCTCCCTTTCCTATTGGCCAACAGTGCTTTATTCATTAACCAGTATGAGAAACATATACAGAATGACATCTCCCATCATCTCCTCTTTTCTGTCTAAATAAGAAGAAGGGTTTTAACCTTAACATAGCAAAATATATCACATAACAGTTATTAAAGAAGAATTACAGGTAACACTATTTAGTCCATTAACATTTAGTAAGATTTGAAGAAAATATTCCATCATCTATCCTAGCTTTGTGTGTCTCAAGTCTATGTAACTTATCTTTAATCCTAACTAAGGAAAACTATAACCATAACTATCTATCTTTAATTCCCTCAAATACCATAGAAGGATAGTATATAAATTCTAGATGCTAAAATTTTACAACTTATCCCTTCCACTCCTTAGAACATTTAGTTGAGGCAGGGCCAAGCCTCTCCCTCCACACACACATCAAGGCAGAGCAAAGGCATCCTACTGTATGGAATGGGCTTCATAAAGCCAGTTCATATACTAGGGATAGACACTGGTTTCACTGCCAGGATTGCCACAAAAAAAAAAAATCTGTCACCCTCATACAGTGGACCTGGTTCAGTCCCTTGCAAGATCCCTAGCTGTTGGTCTAGAATACATTCCATGAGCTCATGTAAGTTCAGGTCAACTGTCTCTGTCAGTTTCGTTATAATGATCTTGACCACCCCCTGTTCATAAAATCCCTCTTCTCTCTCTTTGACTAGATTCCCTTAGCATGGGCTGGTGGTTGGATATGGATCTCAGCATCTGATTCTGTCTGTTACTTGATGAAGGTTCTATGATGACAGGGTAGTCGCCAGTCTGCTTACAGAGGAAGGCCAGTTTAAGCATCCGCTCCATTTTTGCTTGGGGTCTTACCTGGGGACATTACTTGTAGATTCCTTGAGTCTTAAGGAGAAAAGGGTTAGTATGTAAGTACTGATAGGCTAACCAGTAGTATTCCATTGAATACATGAGTAAATAATATGTAATATATGGTTATTCTATCTGATTTAGTAATACTGTGTACAGGTTGCATTTTGCTTACTATTTTTTAGATTTCTAGAAGTGTCAAGATTCACTTAGAATCGACCTGAAAAAAACAAAAAACAAAAAACAAAAAACAAAAAAAAAAAAAAAAAACTCTGGAATGAGAACACTATAAGCAGTGAACTATGATAAAATAATCAAAACTTTTGTTCATTATCTCTGAATAATAATTGATCATCACTATATTTATTTAAAATAAAATTCACATATATTTAATTGAATCTTGGTTATTTATCCACTCTGATAGTATTTTAGTCAGGTATTTGTCACTATAGCAAAATATGCAACATAATCAACTTAAAAAGAAAAAAAATATTTCACTTCAAACTTGTACATGTGTCAGTCTATGCTCAGTTGGCTTGTTGGTTTTGGCTTAGCATGGTTGTAGTACATAGCACTTTGTTTGTGAAAGCCAATAAGAAATAAAGAGAAAGAAGAGTTAGGTCCCCTTAAGTTTCTGGGACAGCAAACCCTATCACAATATTCCACTGTCTTTGAATACTATCTCCTAGTAGATCAATTACCTAACCTATGGCCACTCTGAGAGTCACCCAATATCCAAGCTATAGAAGAGAATAAATGTAGTGAGTTTCTTCTCTATTCTGATCAAAAGCATGTCATAATAAATTATTTTTAAAAGCCTAAATATTGTATTTGTATGGGGATTGCCATTTTTATTTGAGTTGTTAAGATAAATGTTAAGATAATACCTCCTAAATGCTTCACACAATTGCACATATACACACACACATATGATAAATTCAAAGAAAAATATCACTTTACTTATTTCTTACTAGAGATTTTTTTCATTTGTTCAATTTAAAATCGTTGACAGAGTTTCTTTCCCACCTGGTCCCACAGCTGTTTAGCCCCAACTAAATACAAATTGGCTTATATTAATTATAAACTGTTTGGCAGATAGCTCAGGCTTCTTATTGGCTAGCTCTGTCTTAATTATTACCCCATCTTTATCAATTTAATTATATTCACATGGTTTTTGCTTAATGGAGTATGCACGGGCATGTTACTCCATCCAAAGCTTCATGGCACCTCTGTTGGGGGACTCCTCTTTGTGTTCTCCAGAATTCTTCTTGTCTGGTAGCCCTACCTATACTTCCTTCCTAGCTATTGGCCAATCACTGTTTATTCATTGACCAATAACAAGAACATATATACAGAAGGTCATACCCATCATAAAATAGTTTTTGAGAAATTATTTTTGTAAATATTGCTAAGAATTTATTATTTAGGATGTTTTTGATCTGGATTACAAATAAATGAACAGCTTAGTGGTTCAGAAAAGAAAATAAATCACAATTGGTCTGCCATATTAATTCACATGTTTAAAATTTTATTTTATGTAGGGAGCCATCCCTGCATTCTCCATTACAAGATGGTGCCTGCATCCGGCACTGAATGGTAAACAAGCTAGTGCGCAGGCGCTGGGTAACTTTCCATCCCTTGGGCTCTGCCTCTCCCGTGGCGTCATATGGGCTGATGGGCTGCAGCCAATCAGGAGGTGACACGTCCGAGGCAAAGGTTGTAAACCTATATAAGGGTTGGGTCTTGGATGTTTGGCGTCTCCGCTCTGTAAGCGTATGCTCTCCCTCTCAAGATGCATTAAAGCTTTACTGCAGAAGGATCCTGAGTGTGCCGCGTCGTTCTTGCTGGCAAGATGGTAGCGCGGGACAATTTTAATTAATTAGTTAATTAAATTTCCAGCCTAATTATTCTCCCCCCATCCAAGTCCTGCCCCCAAAGCTCCCTCTTACCTTCATCTACTTCTTCATCTTTCTCTTCAGAAAAGGTCAGGCCTCTCATGTATTTAACCCAGCCATAGTTCATCAGTTAGTATTTAGGCATTGTACTGGCCTGCCTTTTGAATTCTGAGAGGAAATGCCATTAGCTGCTGCCACTTAGAGCAACATCAATACCTATTCACTATGTTTCCCTTTAAAATGTCCCCCATGCATCTCCCTACCTCTTTCTTTTCCTTTCATTCTCCTCTGTCTGCTTGTTTCTTTCTCTCACTCACTCTCTCTCCCCCTTCTCTGCCTCTCTTTCCTTTCTCCCACTGTTCCTGTCCCTGGAGAGCAGGCTGCCCACTGCACTTTCCCCATTTTACAATCATTTAACCCTAATAAAAAGCCCTGCCCTTGAACTCTGTCACATGGTGTCTTTCTCTATCACACAGCTTTTTTTTTTTTGAAGTATAACACTATCAAGTTGATATAAGACCTTTTCTCATATTGAGGATAGCCAAATAAACCCAGTAGGAGGAGTGTCGTAAAAACATGTAACAGAGACAGAGACACACCATTCTCCCACTGTTAGGAGAACCACAAAAGGATCACACTACATAACTTTAACATATGTGTAGAGGGCCTAGGTCAATCCCATGCAAGCTCTAGTTGGTTTCCAGTCTCTGTGAGTCCCTATGAGCTCAGTTTGTTGATTCTGTGGTTTGCATTTAGTGTGCTTGGCCACTCTGGCTCTTAACAATCCTTCCTCTGCTTCATCCAAAGAATATCCCAAGGTCCACCTAAAAGTATGTCTGTGAATCTTTGCATCTGTTTCTAATACAGAATGAAGTGTCTCTTATGGCAGTAGGACTAGTCAACAATGTATAAGTACAACAGAATATAGTTAGGAAATATTTTCATTGACTATTTTTCCTCAGTCATGTTTTCTTTTACCCTTGGTTTCTGGGATGACCAGCCTCCAGGTCCTGGCCATTCTGGCAGTGGCAGGGATGGGCACCTATCATAGTGTGGGTCTCAAGCTCTGTCAGACATTTGTTAGTTACCCTTACCTCAACATATCTTGTAGGCAGGGAAAATTGTAGGTCAAAGATTATGTGGCTTATCTAGACAGATAGCTGGGAAGCCAGCATGGGACTGACTCAGGCCCCCCTGAATATGGGTCTCAGCCAAAAGGACTGAGCAGTCTACGGGACCTCAGATAGTGGAGCCAGGATGTATCCCTGGTGCACAAAAGGACTTTGCGAACACATCCCCAATGGAGGGATAACTGCCTTAATCTAGAGACAGGAGAGAAGCCCTAGTCCCTACTTCACAGGACCTGTCAGATCTACATGACCCCAACTGGATGGCATTCCCCTACATATGGAATTGGGGTGGGGGATGGGAGGGGAGGGTGGTTAGAATCCATGTGAGAGGGCAGAGAGGGTAAAACAGAGGGAAGCATGGAGGGAGGAAGGAAGGGAGTGAGAGAGGTTGAGAGGGAGGGAGGGAGAGGGAACTGGGATCGACATGTAAAATAATAAATTAAATTAATAAAAAATGATTTGACTCCAAAATTTAAGTTGAAGGACAAGTTACTGGGGAAAAGGATTTCTATTTTTGTTTCCACAGAAAATGAAAAGCTGTGGATTCCTTCCAGACTAATGTGGTTTGATCACTACAGACCGCCTGAAACAGAGTACCAGGTGATCCTACATTCAAAACAGCTGGACAAAACAGCCCTACAGACTACAGCCTGGATATCTGAATCTTCTACGAATCCCCCATGACAGCGCCCCTTACCAGCAGGAAGTAGTTTGGAAAGAACGACGCCCAAATTCCCAAATATTGTGTATAAATGCTTGTTTTCATTTAATTGGACTTTGTTATATAAAATTAAATAATAATAATAATAATAATAATAATAATAATAATAATAATAATAAAGATCATGTGGCTTGCTTGGAATCATGATCCCTCCACTGGATGTCATGCCGGGATATGCAGGAGATGTCCCTGTTCCTCTTACTGCTAGGAGTCTTATGGTCACCCTCATAGATTTATACCAGTTTCCATTGTACTATGTTTTTAGCTCATCCCAGAGATGCCCACGATTCCAATTGCCTTCCCAGTACTCTCTCTCTATCCTCCCCAGCAACAGATCTTTCCTGTTTCCATTCCCAAACCTATCAAGAACTCTCCCCTCACCCACTTTGACGTCTATTTTATTTCCACTTCACCATGAGACTAATGTGTTTCCTCTTGAAACATGCTTCTTAATTAGATACTTTGGGTTTGAGAATTATAGCATGGTTATCCTTTAGTTTATAAATAATATCTACCCATAAGTGAGTGCATGCCATGTTTGTTTGTTTCCAGGTTAACTCTCTTGAAGACAGAGTTTTGTCCTGCCAGGTCCCACAAAATTTTGTCCTAAATAAGCACACTGAATCTTATATTAATTATCAGTTGTTTGGCAGATAGTTCAGTCTTCTTATTGGCTAATTATTACCGAATTTCTATTAATCTATGTATCTCCAATTTGTCTTGGCTTATTGGTGATGCCTGGCCCTCTTGCTCCCTTGGCAGCTACATGGTGTCTTCCCAGAGGCTTATTTCTATGTTCTCCCCAAATTCTCCTCCTCTGATGGTCCAGCCTGTACTTTCTGCCAGGCTAATAAGTATTTTATTCATCAACCAATAATAGAAACATATTCACAGCATACAGACGGGCATCCCCCATCAATCACTCACCACTGTCTTTTCTGGTTCCAATCATTTACCTTCAAATTACATAATATTTTTTATTATAATATTTTTATTTTAATTTGAAACAAGCTTGTTTTACATGTCAATCACAGTTCCCTCATCATCCATTCATCTGGTGTCTCCTTCTCAACCCCCATCCCATCTTCTTTCTGCATTCCAGGGAGGGTTAGGTTTCCATGGGGGATATTCAAAGTCTGTCATATCATTTGGAGCAGGGCCTACCCCCCATGTGTCTTGGCTGAGAGAATATTCCTCTAGGTAGAATTTGTTAGAGATAACTACTGATCCACTACCATAGGCCCCATAGACTGCCCAGTCCTCCTAACTAACATCCATGTTCAGGGGTTCTGGATTGGTCCTATGCTGGATTCACAGCTATCAGATTGGAGTCCATGAGATCTCCCTTATTCAGGTCAGTGTTTCTGTAGGTTTTTTCAACCTGGTCTTGACCACTTTGCTCATCACTCCTCCCTCTCTCTCTGAAACTAGATTCCAGGATTTTGGCTCAGTGGTATCTCCTTCTGCTTCCATCAGCTACTGGATGAAGGCTCTGGGATTGGCATCAAAGGTAGTCATCTATCTCATTATCAGGGAATGACACTAAAAGTAGCCTCTTCACTAATGCTTAGATTGTTAGTTGGTGTAATCTTTGCAGATCCCTGGACATTTCCTTAGTGACAGACTTCTCTTTAGACCTCTATTATGGTACATCTTTCCTTGATCTCCTTTATTGCCCTCCAACTCAATCTTCCTGCTTACTCATGTCCTCATCTCACTTCTTCTTCTCTTCTCTTTCTCTTAGTTCCCCCTCCCTTCCCCTTCTCTGTAGACGAATCTAAATTGGCCAAAATACACTTAAGAAGGTCCTTAACATCCTTAGCAATCATGGAAATGCAAATAAAAACAATTCTGAGATATCATCTTTCTCCTGTCAGAATGGATAAAGTAAAAAACAAAGACAGTGTATGCTGGAGAGGATGGGGAGAATGGTAACACTCCTGCACTGTTGGTGGAAATGCAAACTTGAACAGCCACTTTGGAAACATGTATGATGGTTCCTCAGGAAAATGGAAATCAGTCTGCCTCAACACCAAGAAATTGCACTCTTAGGCATATACCCAAAAGATGCACACTCATACAACAAGGACATCTGTTCAACTATGTTCATAGCAGCATCATTTGCAATAACCAAAATCTTGAAGGAGCCTAGATGCTCCTCAACTGAAGAATGGATAAAGAAAATGTGGTGCATTTACACAATGGAGTACTACTCAGCAGGAAAAGAAAATGGAATCTTGAAATTAGCAGGCAAATGGATAGAACTAGAAGAAACCATCCTGAGTGAAGTAACCCAGTCACAAAATTACAAACATTGTATGTACTCACTCATATATGGATATTAGACCTAGAGCAAAGGATTACCAGCCTAAAATCCACACCACCAGAGAAACTAGGAATCAAGGAACATCCTAAGTGAGTCATACATGGGCCGTCAGAGAAAGAGAAAGGAACAAGATCTCCTGAACAAATTGAGTAATTAATTTTTGAGTTCATAGCTTTTGTCTAATAGTGTATCATTTTAATTTGAGCTTCACATCTTATGGCTCTAAGTTTATATCTGTAGGAAGCATACTTTATCTAGGAAATCTCATTTTATAATAACTATTTTTGTCTTCACTATTACTGTGTGCTTTGTTAAAGATATTAACAGGAAAACAGAAGTGAATAATGTACCACATGAATAAAGTTACATTACATTTTTGTATAAAAAGATAAAAGAGTTTGTCCGAAGTCCAGTTTGAGGCATTCAGCCAAGAAACAAAACATCAGTGTACCTCCTTTGAGTTTTGGGGATTCCTTATTTTCCTGTTTGTCCTGAGACACAGTGATTAGATTACTTCTGTCCTAGGAAGTTATTTTGTATATCCCCTCATTGAGAGTAAATAAGAACTTAAAATCTTTTCAAAAGTGGAGGTTTTTCTATTCTAATTCACAAATATTTGTCTTTTTTTTATCATCTGGTGTTTCATCTCTGTATGTGGGTTTGGTCTTGGCTAATGTCTGTTTTTTTCTGACATCCTTATGGGAAACTATCTTTCACTTTGCCTAGTGTTTTACATGGGCTTATCTTTCATTCTTCCTTGAAAGTCTCTGCTTTTTTGGTATTCAAGTTTCTAGGTCTATTGTTTCCAATAATCTTATTGTATTTATGCTATGACTGGAGACTCCTAGTCTTCATTAACATTATCGATATGGCTGGTAAGAAATTAAGACTTTCTAATATTCAACGAGAATGAGGATACAACATACCCGAACTTATGGGACACCTTGAAAGCAGTGCTACGAGGGAAGTTCATTGCACTAAGTGCCCATATGAAGAAAACAGGATAGTCACATAAGAGAATTAACAGTGCAACTGAAAGCCTTAGAACAGAGAGAAGCGAATTCACCCCACAGGAGTAGACGCCAGGAAATAATCAACTTGAGGGCTGAAATCAACAAAATAGAAACCAGGAAAACAATACCAAGAATCAATGCAACAAAGAGTTGGTTTTTTGAGAAAATCAACAAGATAGACAAACCTTTATCCAAATTAACGAAAAAAGCATAGAGAGAGCATGCAAATTAACAAAATAAGAAACGAAACGGGGAACATAACAACAGACACAGAGGAAATCCATACAATTTTCAGGTCATACTTTGGTTTGAGACACCCAATTTCCATTCTTACTAAAGATGCAGGGTCATGAGAAGTTTTATAATTTTAGTTATATATTCATACCTGAAAACAATAGCTTTTCACTTTAATGTTCATTTTAGTTAAATTGTTAGCAATATGTTATACGTTGTATTTTAATTATTTGTATGACTCCTTTCAGCAGATTTATTTCAAAAGAGTTATTTGTTTTCTGATTCACTGAGTAACTCATACTGGAAACAAGGTAGAACATAATTAGATCATCTGAAATTATTTGAATGATTAATTGAATAAATTGGCCAAGTACCTAAAAGGTACTTGAATTTTGAAATGTTCTCCAAATAGTTTCTAATTTTTTTTCTGTAATAGAGTCTCGCTTATCTCAGACATCTACCTCCTGAGTGTTGGGATTATAGGTAACTGCCTCCACATTAGGACTAAAATTTCTAAAATATACAAACCAGTATCAAACAGATAATTCCAACAGAGCAGGCAATAATTTGGCAAAATTTGTATATCAGGTAGAACTGTGCTTGACTAGAAGTGTAGTAAACGATTTGTTTACTTATCTAGATAGCTATATATGTGTTACGAGGTATGTGAGTCAAAATTTTATACAGCAGTATAATTGTTCTAATTACACTGTCAGCCAACCTTGTGGAATTGCCTTGTAAATAGCATACATATCGTCATCATAGATCTTTGTGCAGATGATTCCATTCTAATTTGAGCTTATACACTCCTATCCTAGGTGGCTTACTTTCCTTTAGAATGATTTCACCACACAGGTAGTGACAGAGTCTGTTTTCATTTAATTTTATAACTGGCATGTCAGAGGCTGATTGCTGTGCAAACAGTTATACACAAACAATTTTATCTGATATCTTTAGTCTTGCATTTAGTCTACTAGTAAACATTGTATGGGTGTTCTTATTCAAAACACAACAGAAAAAGTTTAAATGACCTTAACCACAACATAGATGTACAA
The DNA here is from genome assembly GCF_943737965.1 of Phodopus roborovskii. Lineage (NCBI taxonomy): Eukaryota > Metazoa > Chordata > Mammalia > Rodentia > Cricetidae > Phodopus > Phodopus roborovskii. The sequence continues at coordinate 45,350 of NW_026126249.1, forward strand.
AGCTGGCCAACCTCATTTTACTAGCTAATTTTTTGATTGTTCACAGGATTAGATTAAGTAAAACACAAGAGGTTGGTAAAACAAACCTCCAAGTTTGTTTAAGGGACTTTCTCCAAAGACATCTAGGCCATGAGAGGTGTGATATTAAGTGTGATTTAATCTAGAGATGGATGAAAACACTTGGGTTGAATTTATTAGGTATTGGTAAAGTGGAAGTTCAAGCCTTCTTAGAGCAAGTATCATTCTGTGATGATCTTTTAGGGGCTTTGTTTTGTCTTAGCCTTTTTATTTGGTTGGTATGTTCTGCTTTCAGTCTAACTTGATGTGAAGTCCTCTTTCCTCTGTTTCATGGAGCTGTTTTCACTTCACTCTCTTCCTACCGTGACAGACAGTAAGCAATAAAAAATTTGGTCTAAATTTTCCTCTCTTACCATTATTTCTGTCATGTCCTTAGGTATAGTGACATGAAGGTAAGTAGTGAACTCTTGAAAAATAAAAGGTAATCTTTTACCATGACCATTTCTAAGATAAAGGACCATTGGTTCAAAACCATGATCATTTGTGTTCACAATTTCCATCTAGAATATCAATGTTTATTGATATTCTGTTCTATTCTAGGTATTATATTCTAGGTATTAATAGTGCTTATAATTTATGAGTTCCTACACCACACTGTTTCATTCATATCTTCTGATAAATTGAATGGTATGCTTTGTAAACAAACTGAGTATCTAGACAATGATGATATAGTTGAAAGTAGTCATTTGACTAACAAAATGAATATGAAGAGCATTGGTTCTCAATCTTCCTAGACTTTGAACCATTTTTATAGAGTTACATTACATGAGTAAATATGATTAACATAATAAATAAATAAATAAATAAAATGAAAATGAAAATGAACAAGGGTAACTTGTAGACCAATATGCCTAAGAAGAAACAATGATTGACTGAGACTCTATTAAGCATATATATTAAGTCCATAAAAGTCTATTTTGGAGAAAAAAACAAGCACAATCAGCATATGCATGATACTAGTTTCTTACTATTTTCCAGCTCTTCATTCATTTACCAGTATGTCTTTAATGAGTAGATGAACAAAAGGGCAGAAAATAAGGAATCAGAGCCAGCAAGCTTGATACTGATTTTTGACTAGGGTTTTAGGTTGCTAAGTAGAACTCTGAAAATGTGCAAGGCTTCCCCTACCTCAAAACCTGGAACACAATATTACTAACTTTTTCTACTTATTATACCCAAGCCCATTTCTCTCCCTACTTCATTCTAATAATTTAAGAGATTCTGAGTAAATCCATCCCCTGAGAAGTTCCAGAGGCTACAGAAAAGTACACATTTCTCATAAAGATGCCTACATTTTTCTACTGTAGTAAACACACACACACACACACACACACACACACACACACACACACACAATGTTTGAACTTTTTTGAGAGGACCTGTTCCTAGATAGGGCTCGTAAAAGTAAAGATGTATGATTCCTCGCAGTAATATTCATTTTTGTACATTACCCTCTGATAATTATGGGACAAATATTAAATTCCTCTTCTGCTGTGCTTGAGTATCATGTCCCCTTGAAAGTACAAGTGAACAAGTATTACATGAGGAAATACCAGAATGGTCTAGTGAACTCTAAAATAGATTCTTCCCAGTTCACAAGGTTTAATCACCTTATTTTTATCAGATAGCAATGCATTTACTTTTCAAGTGTACTGTGATAAATTAGATATCTTAATGTCAACCAAACACAGTTTTCCAGGATTCTGTAAGTAGTTCCTTGAGTTTGTGTGTGCATCTTAGGATGTGTACCACTTATCTTTTCACAAATACAAAATTTCTCTTGTTTTCCATTGTAGGTGTTTTGACTAAGAAAGATAACACAACCTCATTTTCCAGTCTATTAGAATGTATTATTTTTAAGAACATTAAGAAAAATAGATCAGCATATTGTTCAGTTTGAAAACATGTTATATGTAAAAGCAGTTTTATTTGTTCAAAGATTATCAGTTGTATCCCGTATTTGTTATAGATATTCTTTCTATTTTTCTTGGTGAAGTCAGGTTTATTGAAGGATAATTTTGATAGAGTCAAATAATTATTTTTACCTGAACAGTGTGAAAAACTGTGAAATGTATACCCTCCCATATTTACCACCATAACCATTATATGGACCATATCTTTAATGTTCCTTCATGTCCCTTTGTATTCAGTTCTTGCTCTAGTCCAGTATCTGGCATGCACTGATAAAATTTTTTTCCATTACATTTGTTGTTTTCTAAAATGAAGTTTTATACTAATATTTTAGTAGCTTGTGTTTCTCCTTGGACAAAAGATACTGGAGTTTTCTCTTGTTATGGCTATTCTAGAAAGAAAAAAATATGTTTATTCATTTATCTAGATCAATAGCTTCCTCCTCTTCAAGAATTTTTAATTTCATGATTTGAAAAACTTGTGTAAAATACATTTAAAATGTTCCATATAATAGAAAGAACAAACCCAAGACTTTTATATTTAACAAATACAAATATAATGAATTTAACCCAAATTCTTAAACAAAATGCCTTAAATAAAATTCATTTGAAGAGGAAAATTTGTAAATTTATTTTAACTTTCATTTCATATACTATTGAAAATCAGTGAAGAAGAGAATGGTATTTGAGAACCAATCAGTAGATAATATCCTAGTATCTTTCAAATTTACAACTGTTTTTTCATAATACATGAAAAACAGAAAAATCCTCATGGGGAATTTACATGGCTATGGGCTAGCCTTAGTTCCTTCCATTTATTTCTTGATTTTCATAACTACATCTCTGTAACATTAAACCAGTTGGAACTTACAGGCTGATTTAGGGCATTAAAATGTTTTCCATACATAGTTGGATTATGACTGATGTATACATTTTTGCATTAGAATATTGCTTCTATATGTTCAGGGGTTGTGAGGTACCTAGTTTTCCTATATTAAACTAATGATTGAGGGTATTTTTTTTCATTTGCAGTGAAGGGGAGAAGATCTATGTCAGTCTCATCCTTGCTTCCAATATCTGATGCTTTTTGAAACCTGGAATCTATGACATACTTAAGCAACAACATTAGCAATAAAATAAGCTTGATACAATTTCCATTATCAAAGAATCCCTAATTACTAAAACTTGGAACTTTTTGCCTCTCTTTTATTAAGTATTTTGGAAATTACATAAGATACTGAAAATATCTGGGCCTTGTAGATAAAAGCAGAGGCATTAGAGTTCATCAGAAAAGACTTCAAATGTGAACTCTTATTTTTCTTCTTTTTCAGAGAGTTCAGGAAACTGGTGTACCTCAAATGTGCTCTAATTTCCCCATTGTACTATAGAGAAAACAGGATCTTACATTTCTTTTGAAAATTTAATACGAAAATATTTATTAAGCAGTTAGGTTATTCTGTTAGAAAGGTTATGATATATGTTGATTTTAGTATTACTTATAAACAATTTTCTGCTCTCTTCTTCACATCTATTATGTTCTTTCCATAATACCTTGCCCCTATGTACTCAATATTTTGTTGAAAATATTTTACTTCCATATAAATTAGGAATATATTCTCCAAAGCTATGTAATTCTCACTGAGAAGACAAAGTAATACACTGGGTGAGATTAGATACATGCACAGAAAAGCACTTTCAAGGTGGATTTAGCCAGAATTATAATAGAACTTTCATTGATAAATTACCTATAAAATATTGATAAATATTACACACAAAGTGTAAAATGAATGTTTCTATTTCTGATTTTTCAATCCCACTCATCAGAATAAGACCCTATGAATTCATTCTTGAGATCTGGTGATTTTGACAAGGCTCCCAAGGTCAGGCAGATTATCATTCCTTGGAAGCAATGCTCAGTATGTTAGGTCACTGATGTCTATGACTTCATTCTTCTAAAAACGACAAAATAACCATGGGTTCAATAGGCAAATGGCCAAATGATCTCAGATTGGCTTCTAAAAACATCTTGAATAAAATCACTTTATCTTTCCATTTCCCAAGGCAAATATTTTCATAACTCATAAATCGTAGCCTGTATTCCAATTACTGATGCTCATTGTTCAACTTCAGGGAACTCTAATGCAGCTCATGAGCTCACCAGAAAGAGTTTACATGCAAATGACTCATTGAAGCCCACATTTCAGCTGAAGCCCTCCATCCCTTTATAGTACCTGTGTTGCATCTTGGTGGTCTATAAATTTGTACCTGGTTTTATATGTGTTGTTTCAAATTCAGAAGTACCTTGAAACACCCAGAAGCTTTCTTTCAATCATGCTGACATTTCCACCTAGTTAAATATATTAAAACAACCAGATTGTTTCATTCGACTTATGGTAAGTACATTTGTCTGATCGTTCGTAACAGCCAAAAATACAACATCTTCCCCAGTCCTCCCACATTTCAGGCAGTAAGTAGATGTATTTACTGAATTCCCTTGGTGGTACATCTGCTGAACACAGATATCTTTACAGAATGACCCAGGGGCCATTCTGTGGAAAGTAGCAGGTACTTGAAAGACAGGACAGTCTCTGTCATCATGAAAGAAGTCTGTTCTCCTAGAGCATCCTTAAATTGCTTTTTGCCATATACTCATTTCTCAATGAGTATAAGTTAGAGTGTTATTTGGCCAAGTTGGGATAATCATTTAGCTGCTTTGTTGATTCTGGAAAAATGAAAGGAGGGAATCATTCTTCCCTGTTCAGCCTTCCCTGGATTGTATCACAATGCTTGGCTAGGATGGAGAAGTAGATGCCTACTGTGGGATCGAGATTCTCTGTCATTTCTCTCTATCATATCTTGTAAGCTAAATGATCCCTATGAAGCCAAATTTCAAATTACTTATTAAGGAAGATTTCCTACTTTCTTTCATTTTAAAGTTATCATCTCAAAGATAGGAATTAGTAAATTCTAGTTTTTAAAAGATTTTGATTTATTCATTATCCATACAGTGTTGTGTCTGCATGTTATGACTATAGGCCAGAAAAGGGCACCAGATCTCATTAAAGATGGTTGTGAGCTACCATGTGGTTCCTGGGAACTGAACTCTGTAATTCTGGAAGAACAGCCAGGGCTCTTAAACACTGAGCCATCTCTCCAGCACCAGGTTCTCTTTTTTTTATAAGAGTGGCTTCATTGGAAGGTTATAAATAATTTACTGGGAAAGGTCAAGTCCATCCAACATAACTCGACTCAACTAGTGTTATAGCTATGTTCTGGGTGTTCACATCTAGGGGTATCATGTTTCTGTTTGCCAGGAAGAACATGTTTAAAGTATACTGAGACAACCTCATCCTTAATGTATTAAATGAAAGGAAAAAACACCCATTTCATAGTTCAGCCTGGATGGCTAAAGAAATAAAAAGAGACACAAAAAAAAAGTTTATCTGCCAATTTAGATTTGTTTATTTGCTTTTTTTCTTCATTGAGCCTCCTGAAAAAAGTTCAAAAATGTTAGTGATGAGCTAACATATCATCTTTTTCATGTTTCATTTTGTGTCAAGACAGACAGCATAGTTAAGAGGCCAGTATTCTCAACTTTATCTGAAGGTATTCCTTAAAAATATAAGAAATTTATCATCCTCTATAAGACCTTTCAGTACTACTTATATTTATATCCAAGCTAAAAATTAATTTTATGAAATTGTAATTTTTTGTTAGTTTCAGTTCCAAGAAAGCTTCAGAAAGAACCTGAAATTTGCATCAATTGTTATAGAAGGTTACACTATGGTCTCTTGCCATTTGTGAGACCCCTGTAAGCTCTCTAAATCCAGGAGGAATAACTAGCACTTCATATGTTGTCCTAGGGTATCTTCCCAAATCATCCAACAAAGTATATTTCAGACTGTGAGGATAAAGATTCAACTAATTGTAGGTACAAATGTTTCTCCCTAACTCAACCCCTGACAACCAAAACCAACAGCACACGAGGAGTGATAGGGACTTGTGAGTTCCTATCCCATTCATTATGACATATTGAATAGCCACATACTGTGCAAGTTTTCTGAAGGTAACCACAGATGCTTTGAGTTCATGACTACAATAATCATTTCACATCCAGAAGATTGTATTTCAAAACCTTCTTCCATATCTTCTTGCTTTCACATTCTTTACATTCTCTCTTTCAGGGTGCATCCTGGGTCATAGTGGTATTCATATAGATACCTCCTGTAAAAAGAAATACTTGAAAGGCCTTTATTCTTGGCACTTTGACCAATCCTTATTATAAACCATTTCTCACTACAAAAAGAATCATATATTTGACTAAGGATGAAAGTAGATTTAATCCATGGAAACAAATGCAAATATTTAGATTTTTCTTTGACAGATACATCATGTCTCAACAAATAATAATTGTGACTTCCTCAATGAGGCATGTGGCTGTCATACTTGAGGGTTTTTTGAACTACATTTACTGTATAAGATGTGAATTCCCGTTTGATGTAGAGTGGGCCTCATATTTACTGTATAAGATGTTAATTCCCTTTTGAGGAAGAGTGGACCTCAGATCAGAAAGTCACAAATCATCTTCATAGCAATCATGTGATTACAGATCAGTAGTAATTCTTCGCTATGGGTCCATTGTGTAGCATGAAGTGTCCACAGCTGAATAACCTGTGGAAATCCTCCATCAGCAGCTTACATAGCACCCTCTACTCCTGTGTAAACTACCCAGAAAGGAGGAAAGTTCTGAATAAATTCCACTGTCCTTCAGCCAATGTATGAGAAGTTTGACAAAGGAATCTTTAGCATCTAATTCCAGTAGGCAAAAACAGTAGTATTTTATTGGAGCTCTAAAGGACCTTTCTGTTGAACTACCTTTATGGTGGTAGCTTACCCCTGACACTGGGATTTTTTTTTTAATAACTTCATTGCTTTTGGAAGCAGCTTTATCTACCCACACAATATAACTCTTTTCAAACTCCCTTTTTTAATTTTAATTTTTACTTAAAAATTATTTTTAGCCACCTCACAAAATAGCAGATTTTGTTATGTTTTTAATACATATTTAATTTTAGTTAAGCCTCCAACAATACTTCCTTTTCCCCATCTCTCTGTACCCTATCCCTTCTACATTCTCCCTTCCACTTTCACACCACATATGTTCTATTATCTGCCCATCTTCTTTTAAGTCATTTTACTATTCTCATGGACACTTTTGAAACTTTCTGGCCACAATATAAATCATTCTTATGTTAATGTCCATGTACAAAGGTTATAAGCTAGTATCCTTATGTGAGAAAGAATATGTGGTGTTTGTTTTTCAAAGTTTAAGGAAACTTAGGTAATGTAATGTTTTCCAGTTACATGCAACTTCCTGAGACTTTCATATCTTCATTTTTTACAACTGAGTAAAATTCTACTGTTCATATGTGCCACAGCTAAATAAAAAATCTATTGTTTATATTTGCCACATTTGTGTAATCTACCCATCAGATAGATGAAGGACATGGAGGCTGATAGCATTTCCTTGTTATTGGGACTAGAACAGTGATAAATAGGTATGCTTAGTATCTCAGTGGTAGGATATAGTGCTCTTTGAGCATAATCCCAGCAGAGGTATATCTGTGTCTGAGGATAGTTCTCTTTATAACTTTTTGATTACTTCCTCACTGATTACTTTCAGCCACACCATTTTACATTTTCATCAACACTGAATAATGGCTCCATTTTCACTATAATTTATTAATGTTTACTGTCATATGTTTTCTTGGTGATATCCACTCTGATTTGAGTAAGATGGCATTCCACAATAGTTTTATTTTTTATTTTTGTTTTTAAGCTTCAAAAATTATTTTAAAATACATTTTCTGAAATGTCATTTGTTTGGTTTTGATCATAATCATTACTTTACTAGCTACTCCTATATTGACCTTCCCTATTTCCACACTGATCCAACTTTGTTTCCTCAACTAAAATCCATAAAATCCAGTTAATTCTTCACATATACACTTACGTGTGTGCCCTGCACTGTAATATGGTTAACCTACCAGGGGCAAAATTAATGAAGATAACTTAACTTTCATTCCTTTTGCAGCTATCAGTTGCCATTAACTTCTTATGCAGGGTTGAGACTTGCCCTACCTCCTCTCACACCATGATGGGAATTTGTCTAAGTGAGCTTGTACATGGTTTGTACATGCTGTCACACCCACTGTGTAACTGCCCAGTTTTGTTTGGAAAGCAGTTTTTCCTTGTAATCAACTACTGTGTCTGGACCACATTTTTCCATGGGCAGTGACTTCTAAGTTTTGGAAGTAAAATGTATGATACAGATGGCTATTCAGGAATGAGCATTTTACAAGGCATCCCGGTCAGAATGCCCAAGATAAATATTGGCATGGAAACCCTATTCATAGCTGGTGCAAGTAAAAACTTGTGAAGCCACTATATATATCAGTGTGGAGGAACCTCAGTAACGTGAAAATAGATCTACAAAAAAGATCCAGTTGAACCATTCTTACCATTCTTGGACATGAAATCAAAGCATTATGTATCTTTCTACAGATACTTGCTCATCCATTTTCATTTGTTTTCTTCTCAGAGTCACAAAACAGAAACAGCATAGATGTCCATCAACTGGGGAACTTAAAATGTGGTATGTTACCATAGTGGGATATTATCTAGTAGTTAAGAAAAATAAAATTGTATAATTTTCAGGTAAATAGAAGGAGATGGGAACAATATTTTTATTCAGATTGGGGTAAAACAGATCCAAAAGGACAAATACCCATATTTCTCTCATTTTTAGATGTTAGCTTTGAATTTTTAGATGTGTGTCTCTCTTTTGGAATATACACAGAGGGGAAAAACAGTAATTTTCACTTTCTTGATGTCTGAAAACATTGAATACTTTTCAAAGTGGTTTATAACACATTTGTTTATACTTTTGAGTACTCTCTGTTCTGCTTTTCAACACATATTTTTTGGACAATTTGTTTGGTCCCTTGAGTTCTTTGAACAGTATAGGTAGTAACCGTCATGTAACAGAGAGTTGACAATCATTTTCTCACATTATATAGGCTGTCTTTTCTCAGCTCCTACCTTAGCTGTACAGATTCTGAATTTCATGAGGTCCAAATTGTCATTTGATGATCCTTTTTCTTGAGCAATGGAACCCTTCAAAATTTTATATTCATGGATGTATCATGAACAGTTATATATAATTTTTCCTCTATTTCAGAGTTTTGTGACTTAAATTAAAATCTATATTCCATTCAGAGTTGATATTTGTGCAGTTAAAAGGTAAATATATAGTTTCTTATACATTTGTGTATACTATTTCTCCACACCAATTAAAGAAGTTGTCTTTTCTCCAGTTATTATTTTGGTTTCTTTCTAAAACATTACTGTGTCGTCCCTATCGCCGGGTCTCTACTAGAGGTAAGTCTGGGACCAGTTCGGGTTGAATTCCCCATGCACCATTACCTGGGATTGGCCCTGAATCTCACACCTTCCTGTGTCCTGTCCCCAGTTGGAGGCTACTGGTGCTCTGATAAACCCCCTCACGAAGAACCTGCCCTCCCCCTCACCCTGTGCCATACCCTGTCCAATGCCCCACCCCTCAGGTTGAGCACAGGAAGAGAAGGCAGATCCAAAAATCCTGCCACTTTCCGGAAACTGCCTAGAGCTGCTCTGAATACAATAGACCCAGCTATACACACAAACAGGACCACCCTGAAACTCCACATTAATGATCACTGAATGCCAACAGCAGTCCACTGCTAGAACATCAGCCCCTAGCCAGAGATCCACCTATCCCTAAGGAACCAATGTCACTTCTTGGCTGCTGGATCTTAGATATTTATCTGTAGAGAGCAGCAAAGTGCTGCTCCTTAAAGATGGCACTGGCTTCCGCCTTCGACCTTACCTATGGTGAGCGCTCTCTGTCGCAAACAAGTCCTTATTTGGCTAAGCCTGTTCAGCTTGCTTGCTTCTGTATAAGAATAGCCTATCTGTAGGGTCCATGTGGCTCACTAGTGTTGGTTAGTGCAAGGGGATTTAAGCCTGTGTGGGCATTTTTCCGGGGTTAGAAGAAGCATGTTCAAGCATCCTGATTAAATTGCTAGAATATCTCTCCTGAGTTGCATCTTCCTTGATGGTAAAGGTTGGGCGCAACACTTATGGCCAGGCCCCTGCCTGAGGAGAGACATCCTAGAGAGCTTGGACCACCCAGAGCTACAGATATAGAACTTCTGACCCACCTGAGCCCACTGGGGGTATAACATAGAGGGGGGGGAGAGAGAGAGGAAGAGAGAGAGAGAAACACCGCACCCACACCTACTGAAAGATGCAATGGGAAGATGGCAATACAAGAAAACACAATAGAAAGACAAGCAGGACACCACCAGAATCTAGGGACTCTACAACTAGACCTGAGCACCCCAGAACAGATGAAGGAGAAGAGCACGACTTAAAAAATATCTTCATAAAAATGATAGAGGCCCTCAAAGACAATATGAGAAAACACCTTAAAGAAATGGAAGAAAAAGCAAACAAAAAAAAATTGGAAGAAATGAATAAATCTCTTAAAGAGAGTACAGAAAGCCAAGGAAAAACAATTAAACAAGTGAAGGAAACAGTTCAAGACTTGAGAACTGAAATAGAGACATTAAAGAAAACACAAACTGAAGGAATGCTGGAAATAGAAAAACTGGGCAAATGATCGGTAACTACAAACACAAGCATAGCCAACAGAATACAAAAGATGGAAGAGAGAATCTCAAGTGCTGAAGATAAACTAGAGGAAATAGATTAATCGAACAAAGAAAATCATAAATCCAACAAATCCATAACACAAAACATCCAGGAAATATGGGACACCTTGAAAAGGCCAAACCTACAAATAATAGGCATAGAGCAAGGTGAAGAAGCCCAGCTCAAAGGTGCAGAAAACATATTCAACAAAATTAATGAAGAAAATTTCCCCAAACTGAAGAAGGACATGCCCATGAAAGTACAAGAAACATACCCAACACCAAATAGACTGGACCAAAGAAAAAAGAGCCCTCGACACATAATAATCAAAACACCTAACATACAGAATAAAGAAAGAATATTAAGAGCAGCAAAGGAAAAAGGCCAGGTAACCTATCAAAATTTCACCTGACTTCTAAATGGAAACTCTCAATGCAAGAAGATCCTCGATAGATGTTCTACAAGTACTAAGAGTCCACTGATACCAGCACAGGGTACTAAACACAGCAAAACTCTTAATTACTGTAGACTGAGAAAACACGATATTTTATGACAAAGCTAGATTGTCACAATACATATTTACAAATACAGCCCTAAGAAAGTTCTGGAATGAAAACTCCAACTCAAGTTAGATAACTAAGTTTACAAAGACATAGGCATTAGATAATTCTACTTCACCAGAACCCAAGTGTAAATCAAGGACAAATATATTCCCAGTACCCTTCCAACAAGTTTAAAATAAACAAGTATTATCAATGGTCCTTACTCTCCCTCAACATTAATGGTCTTAACTCGCCTATAAAAAGACACAGGCTAACAGAATGGATACAAAGAAAGAATCCATCCTTCTGCTGCATATAAGAATACAAGAAACACATCTAAGCTTCAAAGACAGACATTAACTCAGGGTAAAGGGCTGGGAAAAGATCTTCCAATCAAATGGACTCAAGAAGCAAGCAGGCGTGGCTATCCTAATATCTAACAAGTTGGACCTGGAAGCAATCTAGATGCCCCTCATCTTAAGAATTGTTAAATAAGATGTGTTAAATAAGATGTGGCACATTTACACAATGGAATACTATTCTGGGGAAGAAAAGCAATGGAATCTTTAAATTCACACACTAGTGGATAGAACTTATAGAAAGCATCCTGAATGAGGTTACCTAGTCACAAAAAGAGGAATATGGTATGTAGTCACTCATATATGGATATTAGATATGAGGAACGGATCACCAGCCTATAATAAACACCGCCAGAGCAAGTAGGATACGTGGAGTATTGTAAGAGATTACATTAGGCCCCTCACAGAAGGGGAAAAGGACAAGATCTTCTGAGCATATGGGGAGTGACTGGGACAGTGAGTGGAGATGGAACTAGGGAAAGAGAAGGGTTATAGCGGAAAGCATGTGGGACTAGGACAATTGAGACAGGGGAGGAATAGAAAAGAAATGAGGGAAAGATGAGAGAGAGAGAGAGAGAGAGAGAGAGAGAGAGAGAGAGAGAGAGACCATAAAAGATGGAACCATTATAGGTTTGAAGAGAAAACTGAACCTAGAGAAAGAGAAATGTTCAGATCCTACAAGACTGACTCCAGCTAACAATTTGAGCAACAATGGAAAGCCTATTATAAATGCCCTTTCGTGATAATGATATCAACAACTAACCTATCCACCACCATGGAGCCCTCCTCTAGTAGCTGATGGAAACAGAAGCAAATGCCCACAACTAAACACTGAGCTGAACTGGAATCCAGATTGCAGAGAGGGATGACAAGACCAGGCTGCAGAAACACATAGAGGCAGTGGACCTGAACAAGGAGGAACTAATGGGCCCCCAGACTGATAGCTGGGAATCCACCATGGGATTGACTCAGAACCCCTGAACATCGTTCTCAGGTAGAAGACCTATGCAGTCTAAACAACCTCAGACAGTGCAACCAGGTTGTATTCCTGGTACACAAAATGGCTTTGGGGGCACATCCCCCATGGAGTGATACTCCTTTAACCTAGAAACAGGAGAGAAGGCTTACTCCCTACTCCAAATGACTTGACAGATTTAGATGACCCTCTTGGAGGGCATCACCCTACATGTGGAGGGGGGGTTGATGGTAGAGGAGGTTGTTAGTGGGTGGGGGATGAGAGCCTGGGAGAGAGGTAAAGTGGGATGGAGTGAGGGAGATGGAACTGGGATTGATATGTAGAATAAAAAATAAATTAAAAAAAACTATTGCGTCCTCTAGTTGTTTATGGCTATATATAGATCTCTACTCTGTTTCTTTGATGTGTGTATGTTTAAGAGCCTGTGCCATGATTCTTTTTGACTATCTTTTGTAATTTATTTGAAATCAGATATCTACTACTTATAGCTCTATTAATATTGTTATTGTTGATGCTCAAATTTTTTTAGCTATCTTAGATCTTTTATGTCCTCAAAAAAATTGAGATTTTCTTTTTTTTCAGTTTTAGTACAGAATGACATTGGGATTTTGATGACATGAATTGAATATCTGGATTCTTTTATCAAAATAAATTTTTTTACAATATTAGAATCAGTTTCTATCTGTCTCCTGATTAGTGACCAGTCATATATTTTAAGATACAAATGGCAATGAGACAGAAACTGATTTAATACAATCACATAGGTTTTATTTTCTTTTTATTTGTTTATATTGGATCTAATGGAGATACTTCAGGATTGCAATTGAATATTTCCTCTCACAACCATTGGATTTCTATTGCTCTGATTTCTTATAATTTTTACTTGCTGAATAATTTGTTGACATGTCCAAGTCTCTGAATTTCCAACTTGAATGCAGAAAGGTGCAAATAGTTTGAATTCCCTTTAGGTTTAAATATGTACATGTTGTTAAATGCAATTGAGAGTAAATATCAAATTTGAGTGAATGTTACATAAATATTCCAGGTTCTATGAACTGTGTTCTTTTATTTAACTCAATTTATTTCTGAAATACATATTTCCTTTATGATTTTCTAATAAGCAAGTCTTACAATCCACTCTGCTCTGTATTTAATCTTGTATTTTAAAATGTGATCAATTATGATTAAGAGGCTCACGTGTGTAAGTGTTCTCCAAATCCCACCATCAAGATACCTTCATGGTATTCTGTTTACAGTTGGTGATGGAAACATGGTTTATATTTTCAACATATTCTCCCAAATCATACCATACTGTGAGGGGCAGAAGTCTGCCAAACTAAAATTCCACAAATGAGCCCAAGTATGGTGTCCACACAGATGAATTTGAGGGAGCAGTATAGAAATGCATGGGTGAAAGATGGATAACAAGATATTCCACTAAGTTACCAAGAATAAGTTGTTGTGAAGACAATCATTAGGTATTGGTTGCCATACATCACAGAGGATTGCATGAATGTCAAGATGTTGATTTGAGACCTTACAAAAGAGGCAGAATTAGTAGCCCAGGATGCACTATTGAAGAACTAGTCAGTAAAATAAAGGGATTAGAAATGGGGATAATTACCATGTAAGTCCTTAGTCATCACAATGCATTGGGCTGCTATATTATTTAGCTATCTTTTGTCAGGGGAGTGAGCATTGGCCAAGAGGTATCACCCAGGTGTTCTGAAGGCATGTGGATGTTCCTGGTCCCATGTATAGGACACAAAGAAAGAACAAAGAAACTGCAATGGGAAGCCAATGTGTTTAATCTAGTTTAGATTCCCTGGAAAATTAATAATTCTGGATCTCTGAAGGTTGTGTGAGAAGTAAAGACAAAAGTGAAAAAGAAGAATTGTCAAGATGAGTCTTCATCAGAAATTACTTTAGTCAATCCTGTCCACAGTGAGTGGCTAATTTGCAAGGGACAGCTTGGCACCGGTGTCTTCCTGATGCCAAGCTAGACAAAAGCAGAGACTTCAGACTACTAATAGTACTTATTCCATTTATCCCTTTAGCATGTGCTTCACTGGGGTGCCTTTCTTTCCTAACCTCTTATGAGAAATCTAGAATGCATAAATTAGGCATAGTGCCTGTGTTCTCGTGTGTACCTATGTTTCAGTGTAATAGCTTGAGGGTAATGTGAAGTGGCCACAAGGGGATGCAAACTGGCATGTATGCACACCATCTATTCTACCGTCAGGAGAAGTAGAGAAATGTTAAATGTGAACAAATTGTTTGAAGGAAAAAGAGATATGCAAATTTAGTATCTATAACTAGATGAAATCTTTTCAGGTTAAGCTTTGTATATAAACACTTTTGGGTGCCCATGTGTGAGAGATCAAAAATATTATAAATTAAATACTCTATTGTAGTTAAATCTCTGTATTAAAATTAAAAGTAACTGGAGGTTGTACATATGGCCCAACAATTTAGGATATCACTGCTCTTCCACAAGACCTAATATTGGATCATCCACGACTGATGGATCACAACCCTAGTAATTCTAGCTCCAGGTGACTCAGTATTTGTGGATTCTATTGGGCATTTCAAGCATTTACACAGATGCACACACAAATTTTTTTAAAAAGCATAAAGAAAATTAAAATTAATCATGACCTAATTCTTTTATTGAACTTGCTAAGTGTTGGCATTTTTCTGGATACATTCATATCATGGTCTATTGAAAGGCAGAGTAGCAATAGTACTTTTTTTGCTTTGTCTTTGTTTTATTTATGTATCATAAATTCAGTACTTAACCAATTTTAAATGTAACTTCTTATTAACTTCATTTCTAAATATAATTCATAAAGTAACATTTTAATAAATCAATTGAAGTTTCAATTATGTTCTGGATTTACAATCCCCTGAGTTTTCATTATCTTTCTGATTTATAATAAACATGCCAAATGTCCCAGTGGCAGATGTAAAATCTTCTGCTGAATTTATGCACTCCAACAGAATATTCTGTTGTAAATCATTGTCTAGGTTAAAAATGCTCACATTAGTTTTTGTTTGGGCTGCTGGATTTGAAAACACCTTCTTACTCTACTCTTAAGTTCTGATTTATTTTTTTAAAGATATGACATATTCTTTGAATCATGTACACGAAGTTCTTAAAGCTATGGCTTTAAAACAATTCTCAGAAGCAAGAAATGAATGTTATCTGCAATATTTCCAAAAGCCTGCAAAACAAACTTGCAATGCTTGTCGCCATAAAACATTTATCTGTTCATTGCATAATTCCCAAAAAGTTTCTGCCCTAAACTTTACCTCTTTGTACATGTATAATTTTTTGATCTAAGCTGACTTGCAAGGTTTGGTAATCTCTGTGTTTCCCCTCAACAGATTGACATCACTACTGTACACTAAGATTTCTGCTGGATTGGTAAGCTAGCATGGTTCTGCTTTTGGTTCTGTCTTCCACTTTTCCTGTTTATCCATGTCTAGCACACTGGTATGTATTGAAATGGGATCTAAACTTTAAGAACTCCCATCATTTTCCAAGCAGGCTGTTAATTGCATATCTCTTGATGTTATTTATTCTTTTCCAGGCTGAGGAACTTGAGACTTGGGTTCATCAAGTTTCTGTTATTTCTCACTGTAGAATGCCAGAGAAAATTACTCCTAGAGTGGAATAAAATAAGATGTGCATGTATGCATATGCATATGGGGGATGCACACATGCACACATATGCATACACACACACACACACACACACACACACACACACACGCACACACACACTAGTTTTCCTGCACTGAATAAGATTAGCAGCTCAGAATAATCTTACTCTTGAAGACATTATAATCAAAAATATGAAGTGGAAAGATTTTCCTCTTTGGTATATCAAAGTTTTGCATATCTACACTGTTCACTTTGTGTATTCCATCATGTAACTACAGTTCATATTTTTTGAGCACTCAAGGTGGTATGCATGGTTGCATGGTGGCATGCATGGTTTATCTTACCATATTTCCAAGAACTGAGCTGTCTAAAATGGTTACTTAAAGACAAAAGTATTCTTCTTTTACCTACACACACACACACACACACACACACACACACACACACACACACTCACACACACACCGAGTGGCACACAGACATTGTTATACTAAACTATCCACATTGTCATGAGATTTATAATACTCTAAGATATTGGGGTAAGAATTTGAGATCAATTACAATGCACATTATTAGTAAATTAGTATTTTTCTGTTATTTTTAAGACTGTAATGTAATTACACTATTTTATTCTTCCCTTTCCTCCCTCCAAATCAACCCACCCAAATACCCATCCTATCCATCCTTGATCTCTTTCTTATTACCCCCTATTTATTTTTATTCCATGCATATATATATATATATATATATATATACATTCATAACTATAATCTACTAAGTCTGTGTAATGTTATTATTATGTAAGCGTTTCTGGCTTATCATTAGGTATTGGATAAGCAATTGATGTGCTCTTTGCTGGAGAAAACAATTTCTCCCTTGATCCATATTGTATTTTAACAATAGGATTTAAAATAAAAAAAATACAAAAAGCAAAAAACAAATCCAAATCCACAAAGTAGGCATAGTGGTACACACATATAAACCATACATTTGAGAGTATGAGGCACATAAGTAAGGAGTTCTGAAATTTTCCAGGCTACAGAGATAAATCAAACCCAGCATACCACATCAAAGCACAAGAACAAGCAACATGAGTCCAGTAGAAAGAGAGAGGAAGGATTTTATGAGCAAGGGGACTCAAAGTCAAGATGGGGAAACTCACAGACACAGTTGACCTGAACTTGCAGGACCTTATGTGACCTGTGTGTGGGGCATATGGAAGTGGGACCAGGATCTATCCCTACTGCTTAAGATGGCTTTTTCAAGCCCATTTCATAGGGTATGATGACTTGCTCAGCCTGTACATAGGGTAGAAGCGAGTGCTAGTTCCTGCCTCAACTTAATGGGCCAGGCTCTGTTGACTCCACTTGGAAGCCTTAATTTTTCTGAGGAGTGGATGGGGGTTGGTTTCAGGGAGATAAAGGGAAGGGGAAAAGGGGGGAGCAGGGGAGGAAGAACTGTGGTTGGTATGTAAAATGAATTGAAAAAGATAAGCAAAAGCAAATTGTTGAAAATCCATCTTAAAAAAAAGTTTTAAAAAGTTTGTAAATCAGTGATAAAATAGATGCCCAGCATGCACAGGGCTATAGACTTAATATAGTAAAAATAATCAATAAATAAACACAAATGAATAAAATAGTTCATATGGTATATATGGTCTTGTTGGAGTTTACTTTTGAGTAAAGAATTAGGAGTAGATTTTGGAAGTAAAACAATGCTTTAGAATTTTAATGCATGTTTGGTATTCTCTAGGATATTTCAAGGTAACTTACTAAAACTCAAAGAATACAAATTTAAATAGAAAATACTGTTTTTACACAGGAACTCGCCCTAAAGATTCTACTAAATTTCCTGCTCAGTTACTTTATGAGACACCATCACATTAATTTTTGAAGTCTTTGGCTTTTTCCTTAAATAATGAAATAATTTAGTGAGCAAAACTTCATGGAGTTCCTATTTTTTCCAGGTACACTCATAACTATTGCCAAACCATGTAAACAATTAAAACATAGTTCAGCTTCACAGAATTAAATCCAGAAGAAAAGTCAAGGCTTTTAAAAACTTGCTAATGCCATTTATATGTAAGTCAAATGTCAATTAACACTGTGGAAGAGGGAAAAATACTTAAAATTCCTTTCAGCTCTTTAACAAATGCTAGCTTTTCTTTTTGATTTTCTTTCTTTCTTTTTCTTTTCTTTGTTTTTATTTTCTTTTCTGGAACTCACTGTTTAGAACAGGCTGGCCTTCAGCTTCTTGTAATTCCTTCTGCATCAGGCTACCAAGTGCTAGTACAAGCGTTCTTTGGCATGCCCCATTTAGTACTGATATTAAAAATATATAAATCCATATAAAAACCTCACACGTATATTGTTATTTGTGACATTTGTTCTACTCACAAAGTATGAAATGTTACAATGCTTCAGTAGAATCAAGTAAAATTAGGTAAATATTTGACATACTTAATATTTTCAAACACAATGTGGCAGAAAATATAATCATCAAGGGATATTAAGATTATTATATATTTGAAGTCAGTTGGGGAAGGGACTAACAATTTGAGCAACAGTGGAAAGGCTACCATAAATGCTCTTCTCTGATAATGAGATCAATGACTATCCATCCACCATCATAGAGCCCTCATTTAATAGCTGATGGAAAAAGAATCAGACGCCCACAGCTAATCACTGCCAAACTCCTGGAATCCAGGTGCAGAAAGGGAGGACAAGACCAGGCTACATAAACCCACAGAGACAGCTGACCTAACAAGGAGGAGCTTATGGGCCCCAGACTGATAGCTGGGAAACCAGCATTGGACAGACTCAGACCCCCTGAACATGGGTCTCAGTTAGAAGGCCTGTGCAGTCTAAGGGACATCTGACAGTGGAACCAGGATGTATCCCTGGTGCACAAAAGGACTTTGGGAGCATATTCCTTATGGAGGGATACCTTTTTAGCCTAGAGGCAGAAGGCAGGGCCTACGACAAATGACTTGACAGATTTTGTTGACCCTAACTGGAAGCCATCATTCTCCCTGTGGAGTGGAGGGTGGGATGGGAGGGTGGTTGGGGACATGGGAGGGAGGGAGAGAGGAAGGGAGGAAGAAGGAACTGGGATCCATATGTAAAATATGAAAAAACAAATTTAAAACTTAGAAAAAAGATTATTATATATTGTTCCATACACTTTTAAGTACTTGTACTTGTGCGCTCCATTGTCTTATAAATCCAAAACTTGATCATGGGAAATATGAAAATGGCTCACCTAATTACAATTTTAAATATGAGTTTGACAAAGTCATT
The DNA here is from genome assembly GCF_943737965.1 of Phodopus roborovskii. Taxonomy (NCBI): domain Eukaryota; kingdom Metazoa; phylum Chordata; class Mammalia; order Rodentia; family Cricetidae; genus Phodopus; species Phodopus roborovskii. The sequence continues at coordinate 64,935 of NW_026126249.1, forward strand.
ATATTCCAGATTTGTTGTTACTTGACTATCAATTTCTTTCATAAAGGTATTATGTAGGGGACATAGGGAATCTCCCGAATGCACCCACACCAAGAGTGCTGGTCATTCCGTGACTCCTGGGAAGGTATGGAAATGATGCCCTCCCTAAGTTGGGAAGTGAGTTCTCAGGGAACAGAGATTTGCATTAGGGTAGACTGTAGGAAAGACTATGAGCATAGTTACATGATGCACTCTCCAGAGCTTGGAGCATAAAAATACATTGTAGGAAGGTTGTTCAGGAGTAGCATCTAGGGGCTGGAGAGATGTCTCAGAGGTTAAGAGCACTGGCTGCTCTCACACAGGACTCTGATTCTATTTTGAGCATCAACACTGTGGCTCACAACCTGCTGTAACTCCAGTTCCAGGAGCATACAGGCAAACAAAAACACTCACACACTTAATATAAATGAATATAAATCTTTAAAAATATGAGAAGCTCACAAAAAAGAAACCGACTTATTGAGAAGGTCTTGGTTTTGAATACCAAGAGTAAGCAATGTCTTTGTACCTTACAGTGCTTTCTTGAAGCAATGCTTCCTCTTTTAGAGAAGCTGAATATTTCCTTTTCATCTGATATGTCCTAGCAAGATATCAGAATGGATTTCTTCATGGAAGCTTGAGTATGTTCCAGATTTGCTCATTGCCTTGCCATGGCTACTCTGCCTGGCTTTAATCTAATTGTAGTATTCGAGAACATAATTCAGTTCTACACTCTTACAAGAGCAAATTTCAGCACCTGCTTTGTCTCCCATGTTGTCTCAATTGTACTAAAAGAAAATAAGATACATCTTGCTAAAAATGGAAGAAAATGGATTAAGGTCTAAGGTTTGATTTCTAGACCAGATTTTTACTTAAAGCCACAATTTTACATTGGCATCTAAAGTACACATTTGCTTAATGTCCAATATTATCATTTTAGTTTTTCTCATTCAGTGCTTTCTTAGAAATGAGAGCTCTGAATACAAATATGCTCATGAAAATATTAGTACCACAATGACTTAAAAAGTTCAATTCAGTAGGAAGATGAATTCTTTTAAAAAAAAATGACAGAATTGTAGTTAATATGCTTACCAAGCAGATATGGAAAATTCATTGTTTTCTGCAAGTCTAAAACGAAAGTTGGTATTTTTAATTAATTATTTCACTGTAACCCAGGAACATTAAAATCATGGCATCTTATTTTATGAGAATTTAATTCAATATGTGCAATATTTTTTTTCTACTCCTCCATCAAGTCTGTTTAACTATTGATCATGTGAAATATAGCTGCTCTCCAACTTTCATTATTGTTTGCCAATACAATTACTTACTCATGTATCCAATGCTTGGTTTGTTGAAATTAGGCTCATTCAATTCATGGCCTTACCACAAGTGATGACCAACAAGAGATGCTTGTAAACAGATTGCTATCTAACTTTGGATAAGACGCTTGTGGCAGAGATGTGCGCTTAGGTTTCTGTATGTTCTGATCCTAGTTTTAATAACTGATTGAAATTAACTCATAAAGAAGCATATTTGTGAAATATAGGGATGACCCAGAAATGGTTTCATTCAATGTCTCCAAAAGTTGTATATTAGAATCTCAATGTAATACCATCACGACATGGGGCTTCTGGCAGGTATCTTAGACTATGAAAGTTTAGCCTCAGTTATAATAATTAGTATGATTGTGAAAAGTAAAATACAAAAATGTTCCCTTTATTACATAAATGATAATAAATGGTATAATAGTATAGCTAACAAGAGACAATTTTCCATAACTATACCACATTGGCAGCTGATCTCAGAATTTTAGAATATAGAATTATAAGATATAAATTTGTGTTGCTTAAGCCTTATTGGGATGGATTTTTTTATAGTAGCTTAAAAAATGAGCAAGACATTCATTTAGGGTAAATGATATCAATCTGCTAGATAAATGATGTCTTAAAGCAATAAGACACAACAAATTTGAAGTTGTAGTTGATCTGCAACTCAATATGATGAATCCCTATTTTCAAGTCCACTGCCATTTAACTCAGTTTGGAAAATATGATGAAGCTATATGAGACAGTTGCTTTTGAGGGATGAAATTGATTCTAGTGAAACTCCTATGAGAGTGTTTTTGCAATTCATTCAATGTATTGGTTCATGGATTACATACACAAGAAGCCATGAACTCAGAATATAAATGAGACATTACTTCTGGATGTTCTAATTATATTTAATTATTCCATTGTCATTTATTTAAATGCATCATTTTAGTCATCTAAAACTGTTGGTAGTACTAATCAGCAACCAGGTTTTATGCAATAGTAAGTTTTGTAGTTAAGCTAAAATTGCAATAAACTCAAAATATTATCCAATGGTAATTTTAGAGTATGTCGTTCAATAAGAGCATATAAATATTTATATTAATATTTGTACAAGCTCAGAAGTGTGGGGAACATAAATTGACACTATATTTTTCATGATGAGTTTTAAAATATTGTTTTTATGTATAATCCAAAAATTTTATAAAATTTATTTTGATTAATTTGTCCCCTTCCTTCGTTTCTCCCACTACCTTCCTACCCAATTTTGTGTTTTCTCCCTCACTTTCTTTAAAACTAAAACAAAATCAAAAGCAACAACAACAACAAAAAAATCCATGAATCCTAGTTTGTGTTGGCTGATAGTACCCCTGGGTATGGGCCTACCATGGAGTATGGCCATAAATATCAGGTGTCACTCCATTGAAGAAAATTGACATTCTATCTTCCAGCATCAATCAAATGCCACTATGTCCTCAACGAGGAATGGAACTTTGTACCAACTGACCCTCCTCCATACTGGGATTTTGTCTCACTTGAGCTTGAAAGTGTTGTGTATTGTTATCACAGTCTTTATGAGTCCATCCATTCATCTGCCTTGTATCTGGAAAATATTGTCTCCTCAGAGATTTTCATTACCTCCTGCTCTTACAATCTTTCTCAATCCTCTTCTGAATATATTACTGAGTCTTGGGATGAGGAATATGATATATGCATCTCATGTACAGCTGAATACTACAAAATTCCATTTTTTCTAAATATTGACTAACTGTGGGTCTCTGTGTTAATGTCCATCCACTGAAAGAAGTTTCTCTGGTGAGTGTTGAGTGATTTATTAATATGACAATATGTCAGGAGGAGTAGCTTTATTGCTAAGTCCATCAAGCAGAATAATTATAGGTTTCTTACTAAAGGCCTATAATCTATATAGCCTCATTGACATTTTCAGGTCTAGATTTTAAATTATGGAATATTTCTTAAATCAAATGATAAAAAGTGACTTCTTATCTTCATAATAGTGTCACTATTGTACCAATGTCCATAACTTGCCATGTAAGTCATTATTATGACTTACAGGTTCATAACTAGGTAATATTGATGATGACTGTTCTCCTTCAGTAGGATTCACGTCACATTCCAATACTGTGAATGATAACCAGTCAGGATGAAGCTTCCAGGTGAATACAAGCTAGATTTCTCCATGTTCTGTTACTCAAGTGTAGTGTTCTCCACAATAGTGTCTTACATAAAGTTCTGGTGGGTAATTAACAACATTGGTAATATCCTGTAATATTTACCAGGTGTTTAACGCCCTCATGGTCAAAAATCCAAAAAGAGGCAATCCATTACTGGTACTAAAGTTTTTATTTGGTAACATAATGTCTATTTGGGGTATATACCCCACCCCCAATTATAGGGTAACTTCAGTTAAACTTCTTTTATTTGTGTATATTTTTAGGAAACATCTACAATATTGGGTTTCCATATGGCATTTCCAAAGGCCTTTTGTGTTAGTTGTCCACCCACATACTATCTCTCACACCCTGCCATCACATCCTCTATCGTATTTAATACTTTTAAATTCCATTTTTGTCTTTTATCCATGATAATTCCATTTTGTCTTTTCTACAGAAAAAAAATCAGACATAAGGCTAAAAGATATGTGTATAAAATATAGTTTTCCATAGTATTAAGTTGTTTTGAAAACTCTTAAATTCCATTTTTTTGTAGTTTTGGCAATTAAACTTAGGACATTTTCATGACAATGAATCACCCAGACACTGAGATTATTTCATGGAGAAAAAGTACCCTGCCGCTGAGGTCATGCCCATTCTTTGATTACTAAAACAGTGTACCTTATTTACATAGTTCATCGTGGCATTGAACTCCTATATCTTCTGAGATAGTATCAAACTTCTAATTTTTGCCTCAGGGTACTTACTAGTTTACTGATAGGGGATGGCTTATAATTTTAATAATTACATTACTATAGTATTCTACATAGTTGCTAAAATAAGGCATACTTAGAATATAAGGTGTTCATTAAAATGATATTGCAAAATACATAAAAATGAATTCAATGAATATAAAAATTAAGTTTTAAGATTCTAAAGAGAGTTTTTTATAACATGTTTGCAAGATAAACACTCATGGATCTTCAATCTCTTTTATGGTTCTTGTCTTAATTACCTTTTCAGTGAAATTTATATAGCAAATATCCTTGAAATACAGTGTGAGAGTTCAAGGCACATTTCTTTTCTGGGTTCCTAGCTCAGCATCACCATACTACCATTCAGTAATGAGAACCTCAGCCATTTTTGTTACAATAATTATTCATAGGGATATTAATAAGTACTTGTATGAAATTTCTATAGAAATTCCTTTTAAATAAGCATAGCTTCAATTCATATATCTCATTACATCATGTTATATACTTTAAGTACACACAGTAAAACTTATTATTTGCTAATATATTAATGAATATGATTTAGTAAGAATTTATATGTTATGCCTGTAAATGATGGGGATTTCTGATTGTTCTTTCCCTTTTTATGTCTGGTTCATTATTATACTAAACTGAACTAAAATAAAAGTAATTACTATTTACATCATGTAAACTAGACATTAGAAATAGTTAAATGTTACCTGGAGCCAGGCAGGGATGCCACACACCTTTAATCCCAGCACTCAGGGGGCAGAGACAGATGGATCACTGTGAGTTCCAGGCCAGCCTGGTCTGCCTGGTCTACAGAGTGAGTTGCAGGAGAGGCTCTAAAGCTACACAGCAACCTTGCATGAAGATACACACACACACACACACACACACACACACACTTGCACACACATACATGAAAATGGAAAATCAAAATGTAAATGATAGCTCCAGAATTTATTATGTTAGAGGATCTTTTCATGATAAATACCACATAACCATTAGAAAGTTTTCAAATCATTTTTCTCACAGCAGTAAAAACTCATTAATTTATCTTTCCCTTGAGGTTTTTCATTTATTCCATTTTACATGTCAGAGGCAAACCACATTGCCTCTATATTTCTTAGAGAGATTTCATTGATATTTTGTACTTTTCACCATTGGCACTTCATTTTTCTTTGGGGCCTGTTTCCACTTTATAAAGTCATCATGCTATTGGTTTTGTTCCGTCATGCAATGCTAATAGGTGCTCCTTCTCTTTTTGTGTCCCCAATGCTAATAGGTGCTCCTTCTCTTTTTGTGTCCCTTTGGAAATGCCAAGTAATTATTTACAACTCTTCACCCCTGCAGTGACTTTATAAAGAAATCAACCAGATGGTGTGAAGTACATTTAGACAGTTCAGTGCAGTGCTAAGAACTATAAGGAATATCTTCGGGCATTTGTGAACTCAGAATACATAATACCCATGAAGAAATGGATAAAGAAATAAAAAAGAATCCTAAGCTTAGAGCCTGTACTCTAAAGTACTACAAAGAAAAGTGGTACAAGTAATCATATCCTGAAATTATGGGATACAATGCTCCATTGTAACATTGTAACATGTATATGTTTTATAATGTAAAAAATAGAGACAGAGATTCACACATCAGCATAGTACAGTACACACATATGCAAATATGTTTCTATTCTTTCTGAAAATAAAAGAATGTTTTAGTGAGAAAGCTGTAAATTTGACATTAAAGTTATATATATATATATATATATATATATATATATATCTCAAATTTAAAAAAGTTGCTTTAAGTATAAGCTTTAGTTTTATAGCATTAAATGGATACAGTAATATGTGAATGAATATAGGTAGCTGTGCTTAACTATCAATTTGTTTTGGCATTTGAATATCACAGATTTTCACACTGTTAGATGTTATTCCTTTTATTTTGTTCAACTATTTAAGAAATGTAAAAGCAATTCTCATCTTGAGAGTTGTTGTGGATTTAGTTTAATGCTAGAACGCTTGATTACCATACTACAGATTCTGGAGTCATTCTCCAGTAGAACACAGATACACACACAGTAAGACATGCACATAGTATCTTATTATTTATATGTCAGCACACTTGAAATATATATTGAAGAACTATACTTAGACACAGATCCTCAGTTAAAATTCTTATCATCGTAACTATCTCCTTGCTAAAGCTGTATCATCAAGTAAAATATTTAGAAAAATATTAAGCTATATGTTTATCTATAATTATGTTTAGTTATATAAAACCTAAACAAGGAAATATATAATTAACTTCTAATTTGTCTTAATGTATTTTCCACTGTGTTTGTTATATATTGGTGTTTATGTTTATCTATCCTCTGTTTTTTCTTAATTCTCGCATGGTATTTAAATTACATACATCCATTGCAGTAAAATTATTAAACTTAGTGACTTAAACATTGCATTTTAATTAATTATCTCAATTATTTTACTCAAAAGTTCAGTCATAGCTTATCTTGATTTTCTGCATGTTGTTTTTAAAAGTTATGATATGAAGAGATCCCAAATGTAGTAATGGCACAAAGACAGTAATGTAGATCATTGGGATAACTTAAAAGGCCCAAATATGAATATATAAAACTGTAGTCATCTAATATTTGACAAAGAGGCCATAAACACACACAAACACACACACACACACACACACACAAACACACACACACACACACCCTTCAGAAAAGACAAATGGTACTAGAATGCTGGATGTCCACAAGCAGAACAATGAAATTAGATCCTGCACAAACGATAGTTTCAAGATGATCAAAGCCCTCAATTTGAAAGATTAAATACTAAATAATCCTGAAAGATATATGTGTAGGAAAAACATTCTGAACAGTACTTCATTTGCCTAGGAATTAAAGGCAAAAATTGACAAACAGGACCTCATAAAACTAAAAGTGCCTGTAAAGCCAAGGAAACAGTCAATCAAGTAAAGCAAGGAATATCAAGATACAATGATATACATAGAGAAAAGAAGAAATGGGGGAGACTTTAACTGTGGAAGAGGGAGGAAAGTCAACACAGAAGGAGGTGGGAAGAGGAATTTATAATAGCAAAGTTGTTTAAGATAGCCTCTGAGTAAAAGGGTGGGAAAAAATTTCCAACCAAATGGAATTAATAAGTAAGCTGGTGTAGCTATCCAAATATCTAACAAAATAGAAATCAAAACAAAATTAATAAAAAGGAATGGAAGAGGATATTTCATAATCATCACAGGAAACATCCACCAAGATGAAGTCTCAATTATGAATATCTATGCCCCCCAATGCAAGAGCTCCCACATTTGTAAGAGAAACATTACTAAAACTTAAATAGCCATAAAACATTAGACAGACCTTATAGAATCCAGTGGAAGAAGGAGAGGACTATATGAGACAGATTGATGAAGGACAACATAATAAAATCCTGAAAATTAATTTACTTAGATTCATTGGGGCTCACAGAGACTAATCTGACAACTAATTGCCCTGCAAGGGACTTTGCATATATGTTACATATATTGGCATATATGTTACAGTTATGTAGCTTGGTCTTCTTGTGAGAATCCTATCATTGGGAGCAGAAGCTATCTCTGATTTATTTCCCTGCTTTTGGGAATTTCATACAGGGTTTCCTGGTACTAATTCCCTGTCTTTTCCATGTTATGTATTTTGCTGCTCATTCTTCCACCTTATTTCCAGTGCACATACCCAAACATTTCCATAATAAATGCCCCACCCATGTGTGTGTGTGTGTGTGTGTGTGTGTGTGTGTGTGTGTGTGTGTGTGTGTGTGTGTGTGTGTTTATGGCTTTTATTTGTATTTTCAAGTCTTGAAGAACTACATTCATCTCTTTTGTTTTCTAGGCTTTCTTGGCATTCTTTAAGGGATGTATGGATTTCCTCCATTTTTTGGTTTGTCTTTTTCTCAATTTCTTTTTTATTCATGTTCTATATAATCTTCTTATAGTTGGTTTTAAGATAATTTCTTGTACTTGAACTGTGTTGGATTGCTTAGGTCTTGCTGTCATAAGATAGTTGGGCTCTGAGTTGCCACATTGCCTTTTCTGTTGTTGATTTTGCTCTTACAATTGAGTTTAGGCAACTAGATTTGGGATGATTATAGTTGTAGCTGTTGATTCCAGAGGTTGGCTTTGTTGTATGTGTGTTTTATGTTACTTGGTTTGTTTCTTCTCTGGCCTTCTGGTCTAAGTGGGCAAGGATTCTAGTAACTAGAAAGTCTTCAGATACTGTAGAGTGTCTCTCCTGGGGTTTTGGTATCTAGGAATACAACTATCCCTCCTCTGGACTTCATTTCATGCTCCAAATCTCCATCTGCTGTATTGGAGCCAGGCCAGATTTAGTGACCCAAGCTAAGACATCACCCAATTCTGGCGCACAACTCCCAAAGCCTGCACAACCACCTTATTCTGTAGCCTATTCCTTGGGTCCTTTTCCTGGCAAACAATTTTGGCAAAAGGCTTCTGCTTTAGCAGATTCCAGGCCTGATCTAGAGACATAATGTAAGATTCTGCTCACTTTCCAGTAGCAGTCTTTAAAGCCTATCTAATATCCCCCAACAGACCCACTCTGCTGGGCTACATACTGAGGTTCACACCTACGGGTGCTTTACTTGAGTTCTGGCCTGATACAGGGGTCCAGGGTAAAATACTGTCCATTGCTGGCTGACACTCTTTAAAGCATACCCAATATACCCCAACAGCACTATCTCTTTTGGGCTTTATATCATGACCCACACCACTATACTTGAGGACATGCTGGTCCTAGGGATATCACACTCCACTAACACTCCTTAAAGCCTACCCAACTTCTCAAGATGGCAACCCATTCCCTGGGCTCTATATTCTGACAAACAATTTGAACAGAAGACTTTTGTTTTACTGAAGGTCAGGCCAGATCCACAGACACAATGTAAAATCCTGTTCATAGCCAGCTAAAACCCCTATAGCTGACCCTATAGCCCCTGCTGTACCCCTTATCCTGAGCTCTATATCTCAGTCCAAAACTTTGACAAAAACTCGTCTTCTCTACTGGAGACCACACTGTACTAGGAATCACACAGTCCAAGCAGATACACAGAACCCAGAAGCCACATAGGTGCTTGGAACCATATAGGCATATTGACACCCCAAAACCCCAGAGGTCTTGCAAGTCTCGCTCTCTCTCTCTCTCTCTCTCTCTCTCTCTCTCTCTCTCTCTCTCTCTCTCTCTCTCACACACACACACACACACACACACACACACACATACACGTCATTGGACATACCCTACTGAGCCTGAAAACTCTCTATACACCAGAATCCCTGGCCACTTAAGATAGAAGACCAAAGAAGAAACAGAAAACAAGGAACAAAACAGCCATCCATCAAAAACAAACTCAAGATAGAATTTTCTTAACCATGCACTAGTTGTATACTTTCAATGAAAATATGTTGGTATGACTGCTGTGCAAAGGTTATGAAATTAGATCACTGAAATGAACTCTATACTGCTCTTTCTTATGTATTTTATTAATGTGTGATACTAAATAACTGCTATGTTCCATTAATGCTGTAGACTGTACTTGAAATAATTTTCATGTATGTACTGAGAAATAAGGCAATATAAAGCACATTTATTAATCAAGTATTTTATTACTAGATGAAAATAGTTCAATAATTGTCACCCTATTATATTTCAATGACAGTTGAAAAGTAGAGAATATATCAACTGGGGAATATGTATCCTTCATTTTTATTAAATTAAAAGGCTACATAGGCGTTAGATGTTTCTTTGTTTTATGTTTAGGATGTGGATAGCCTTATTGAATGAAATTATATTCCACATACCTTTGCCTTCCATGTACCTCTATTTTTCTCATAATAGAAATTATTTTATGTGTTCTGGTTAAAGATTCCACAGAGTACAATGAATTATTTCCCCAATCTAGTATAACTGGATTTTAATTTCTTGATGAAGAACAGAGAATACCTGTACAAAATCTGTATTAGAGAGATGCAAACATGTGAGTGCACATATTCTATTAATTATATGATATATATCTAATTAATATATAACTTTTTGATTTGATAAAATATATTTAATAAATATTATTGCTAGAAAATACAGTATTATATGACATATCCCAATCATATGGCTCCTGGAACAAGTTTTCCAAGATGGAAAAGCAGAAATTTATTTCTAATATTTTCTATAGTGTTTTAAGAAGATAAATTGGAATTGTTACTGTACCTGGTTGTTTAAAATGTTTAGCAAATAATTTGCCACATAAATGATTGATTAAATACCTCACCTCAGTCCGATTTTGTTTCATATGTTCAAACTAATACAATTTGTTTTGTATAATCAACAAATTTCATTTTAGATGAGAAAAATTATTTGCACATTTAAAAACCAAACTATTCATCACCTGTTATAACATTATAATATCCCTTTGCCTTAGTGTTTCAATTATTGCAATAAACATCTTAATCAAAATCAATTTGTGTAGGAAATAGTTTACTTTCATTATATGTTTATATATTAGCCTATCATCCAGGGAAATCACAATCATAGAAACTCTCATTGTATAAATGGATATAGTGTCTTTCAGGCTGTGGTTGACAATCAAAGGATAAAAGTTTTCTACTTCCATGAATTTTACATAAATATTCACCAGAAGGTGTGGCCCACATTTAGTGTGAAGCCTCTAAGCTCAAATGTTCTGGATTTAAGCTGGGTCTTCCCATCACAGATGACCCAATAAATAAAAAAAAATAAATCCCTGCAAAGCGTGCCTAGCTGATTGGGGTCTAGTTAATCCCTGATGTCATCAAGCTGACAACCAAGAATAGCCCTCACAAATCTACACTTGAGAAATAATAATATCTCTTTACAACATGATTAATTTCAAAATTGAGACAATAACCTGGTGTGGTCATAATTATCATGACATGACATAACTGCACCACATACAATTGGGAACATACTATATATTGTAGAATAGAAGCTAATGTTTACTTAGGGACATTCTTTTAGTATCTCATAACTTAAATCTGATAACCACTGATACTGTCTCAATTGATGTTATATTAAGTGGTAAAGAAATGGAGGAATGAAAACACAAATATCAGCATAAGTGAATTTTTAACAAAATATGACAGAAACACTCATGTCAATTTTAATATTGAATTTTACAGCTGGTCCTTATTTTAGCTGATATTTATAATATCCTTCCACTCCTATGCATTCTGTACCTTCTCGACCTTCTGGAAGCACCTCAGCAGGTCTAGGCCATTTTTTACCTTTCTAGATTGGGTTATTGTAGTCTTGCATTAATTTTAATAATAGGATACTGTAATATCAAGAGATGCCCTCAAGGATCTCCTATATTTGAGACACAATCTTTATTCTATTTTGGAGATGTAATGTGATTTCCTCCTGGAAACATTGACCAATCATTCCTCCTGGCACTTTCTTATCCTATTGGATTAAAAGCATCCAAAATCCAATATGGTGATGCGGAAGACTGACATTCTAGTTCAGTGGAATACTTGTTATATCTACTGGAAATAGCACAATAGCACTCCCTCCCTTTGAAACCAAAAATTCTATAACAGAAGAACTCAAAATTGGAGAATAGGAAGTAAACATTTTTCTCGTGAGTCACTCATGGTGATAGTGAATAGAACTATTTCATTTTCCACCCCTTCATTACTTGAATTCACAAATCCTGGCTATGAGAGCAACCATACCAGACATTGGACACTGATTCAAAGCATATATAGCCTCCTGCCTTAGGTCTCCAATCTGTTGCCACATATTTGACACTGTAACTATGTTTTTAAAAAGCTGTTTAATAACTGTCATGACAGCTGCTTCAGGATGGTGGGTTCCATGATTGTGGGTCCAATTTTATAACTTTCATGGTTGTTAAGGAAATAAATACAATAAACTATCCTTCACCTTAGAAGAACTATCTCTGCATGAGCCATATATCTTGACTCCTAAAATTTTCACTGAAAGGAGGCTCTTGAATTCTGGTTGTATTCATTTCCCATCCTCTGATATGAACATGTGTTACCACCTGGCCCAGGGCCCAACTAAACACATAATATTTAGTTTAACCACTGAAACCAAAGCATTTCCAACCTTAAGTTCTGGTATAAGGATAAGAACAATGTAAAGATTCTTGAATGCGCTGCTGACACTCTAATCATTTATTCACTCTTAAGATTAGGAAAAGGCATGATTTCTGGGCCTTCTCATTGTGGATGTTTAGGTTTTAAACATCATTCCCACTCTATCATTGAAATTTACCTGAGTCTTAATATCTCTTCATCAATACTAACTGAAGAGATGGATATCAGTTATTTTCAGCTACTTTCCAGTAGGCCTTTTTTATGAAACACTTCAGTCAACATTATACAAACTTTTTATACCTTTTTAAGTGGTATAAACTTCCATATTAAACCTGGAATCTCCATTCAGTGGGCCCATATCAATAAACTCAATAAACCCATTTTATATTGTTTCCACTATTATCCCACTCTTAAAATATATTTCCACATATATTCTCTAGGCTTCTTCTTGAATGAATTGGCAATCTAATTAAGATTTTTAAAGCTATAGTGTACTTCCTTAAATACCACACTTTCTCTTTCCCCTCTAGGAGACTGCTTAGCCTTAATTTTGATTATAGGTTTGTTCTCAGATGACATTCCCTGTAGGCAAAGTCACCGGTGGTTACTTTCCTCTTAAATGTGTAAGAGGTAATATTTCAGAGGATGGGGGTACATATTCTTCTAAAGATTGACGAGACTTCTTCATCAGATGTGATCAAGTTGTGAGAAACTGCAGGTTTAAAGTTCAAAGGCTGAATAGGCTCCTCCTCCAAGATATTGCAACCCTTTGTTATTGTATCTGATTTTTGAATGAATTAATGCTCCTACTTTAAACACCAACACCTTCAAGTCTGAGACTTGAATTTTCATTGCAATTAAGCCAATCTTATAAGGAGGCCTTCTGTTTGGTTTTGGGCAACTTTGATCTCTGTGATGGTTGGATAAAAGATTTTCTTCCATGGCACAATTAAGAATCTTGACATAGTTTACACATATCTAGAGCAACTCATTTTCATCCTTGAGTTCATTATTATCCTCTGTCACCATATACTGTGTTGCTATAATTTGGTTCATTTCATCATGAAGCTCATTCTTTTCCTTTGTAACATTTCCCAGAAGTGATAGAAGAAACTCACAAGTCTCACTATTTTCTGTATTTTTTCACAAGTCATCAAATATTTTGCATATAAAACCAGTACGTACCTTGCTTCTTCCAATTTATAAATTAAGAAAACCAAAATTTATCTCAATGAACTTGTTAAATAGTTCACACTAATGGTTATTTATACTTCTTTCTAAGTTTCTAGGAGAGGTTTCAGTGAACTGTAGGTTGTAAAGTCTGTGACAGATACTTAAATAATTCATCCCTGTGCTTATATTTCTCTAGAACTAATCCTGGTACTGATATGTATTAGTTGTGTTTTCTCATAGAAACATGAGGGATTGAATAATATATACACAAGACTTGTTAGTTGGTTACAGACTGTGGTCTCACTATTCCAACAATAGCTTTTTCCTAAGGGATAGTCTATTGATCCAATAGTTGTCCCATCCATGAGGCTGGATGTTTGATATGCTCTTCAGAATCCTAATAAGCTCCAGTAACATTAAAGAAATGAACTTGCCTGTGAATATGAGTGAGTTTTCTCAACTTCAATTGATCTGGATTTAAGCTGTGTCATCCTATTTCAAATAATTCATTTAAGACAAAAGACTCAAAGATGTGCCCAGTTTCTAGGGATTCAGTTAATTCCAGATGTAGTGAAGTTATTCACCCAGAATAGCCATCATAGTACATACCTAAATTCACTTCCCATTACCCATGTCAGGTGCCTTATAACCACTTCCAACTCCAGCTTCCAGAGGATCCTATTTCTCTGGCCTCTATTGGTGACTTGCACTCACATTTACATAAATTCAAGTAGACACAAACAGATTATTAAAATGAAAATCCCCTAGCTGAGCATGGTGGCACATGCTTTTAATCCCAGCATTTGAAAGGCAGAGGCATAGATTCTCTGTGAGGTTGAGGCCAGTCTGGTCTTCAAAGTGAGTTCTAGGACAGTCAGGTCTGTTACACAGTGTAACCCTGACTCAAACAAAACAACAACAATAATGATAATTACAAAGGAAGCTTTTACATTTGCTTAGTGTGGTAATGTGCTTAATTAATCTTAGCTTTTAGGAGCAAATGCCAGGAAGACCTCCATGAATTAAAAGACAGCCTAGTTCATACACTGAATTTCAGGCTAGGCAGACCTACACAATGATACCCTTTTCTCAAAAATCAAAAGGGCAAAAATCATCTTACCTGTTTAGACAACTTCATGGCACAGAATTGTTTGCAAATGATACGGTGGGTGATAGAAAAGGAGAAATCAAGTAAAAGTATGGTTTTGCAAATGTATGTTAGATAATAAGCCTTGCTCTGTTGCTATGTTTTATTCAGTTATCTTATTATGAGGATAACTGCCTGGGCCCTTTCTTCTGGGAATGAAAATAAAGAGAAAGACCTGATTTGTCTAGATGAATTATACCTTATTCAGTGATGTTTTTCTATTTTTAATATAATATTCATGAATATAGATTCTGCTATTTTCTTACAATGTGAAGGTTAAATAATGTAATAATTATATTAGGAAGTAGAAGTTACATAATTTTCTGTTGCACATAAAATTTGGGAAGAAATGTTGTCTAACATCTCCTGAGCTTAGTTTGTTACTGAGGGAAGTCGGTTATGAACACTTTCCTGCCAGCTTGGTCTCAGAGCCTTGTCAGTCCCAAAATAACAGTTATAAAGCTGTTGGCAATGACAAGAGCTTCTTATTGGCTAGCTTTGTCTTAAATATTAACTCATTTTTATGAATATAAGTGTTTCCATGTGGTCATATCTTACCAGAGAGAGGCTCCAGACATCTTATTCCTCTATTGTGTCATTCATTTTGATTCATTTCTACTACATTCCTTAGTATTCTCCTTGTCTCCTAGTCCCGCCTATCTTGCTTCTCTATCGGCCAACAGTGCTTTATTCATTATCCAATAAGAGAAACATATTTACAGAATGACATCTCCCATCAGAAGTCAGGGGAGGAAATCAAATATGAACAGAAGCAGGAACCATGGCAACAAACTGTTTACAGGCTTGTTTCCAATGGCTTGTTCAACTTGCTTTCATATACAGCCTAGACCAACCTGCAGATGAGTGCCATTATCCACATTGGGTTGGGTCTGTTCATGCCCATCTTAAGTCAAGAAAGTGCTTCAGAGACATGCCCAAGGATCAGTATGATTGAGGCAACTGAGGCTATTTCTTCCCAAGTGACTCAGGGGTGTGCATGTTGACCCAAAACTAAGCAGGAAATTATAATATAGTAACAGATTAAAATAGTTAATTTAGCTAAGAGGAATAGGACTGTAAAAATTTAGATAAAATTGACTTCACATTACAACTAGACTTTAAGTATTATAATATTATTTTGTAAAGTAAATATATAGTAAATAAAGTAGTTTCTTAAACCCATAGGTCAATTACTATTTTGTCTTTGTCTCTTTCCAACAACCAAAGAAATGACATTAGCAAAACCTCAGTGAAATAAAATCAAGCCTGCAAGTCACTGGTTGATACTGTGGACTGAAATTGCTTTAAGTCTTATTATTAGTACTGATGTACTATAGGATCATAGAGATGTGAGTTTATTTCTTATCATGGCTTCCTAGTTTCAAAATGCAGTGGACACTTAGGCTCCACAGATTAAACATAGTTTTTTCCCATTTAAAAGAATTGTGAGTAATCATTAGTTACTTTTCACAAAGACAAAATTTCAGAATCTGTAACATACGTGAAAATGTTGAAAAATAGATAAATAAAATACAGTTACATCTGAAAATAAAATGATTTAAAAATAGATGTGTAAGTTTGTTATTGATTCATTTTATATTCTTTTTTGAAGACTGTTTTGCCATGTTTAATCAAAACCATATGTATTTTTCTTACAATGACTATTATTTTGTAATCCTATCAGTCTCTACTTCCATTTCCCCTCCAACCTACCCATGCACTCCTCCCGTACATTCGAATTCCTGACCTCTGTTTCTTTAATTGTACATTAATATATAATATATATTCTTACACACTTATTCATTGATATCTTTCTCAAACTGAAGAAGAAGAGACGAGGAAAGTTATTTAGGAATTTTATTTTACTGATAAATCTGTACTATACCTATTGATGTGATTATAAATGTCAAAAAAGTAGAAGTGTGTTTGCTTTTGCTTAATTTTCAGTGTTTTTTACATATGTGAAGTGAGACTTGTGGGTGCACACTGTGTATCTCTAAGAAAAAAGGGAATTTTTTTCTGTTAATCCTGAAGTTTGATATGAAATACAAATTAATTTAAATTAGAAGAACATTTTGATTCCTTTTTTATTTCAGCATATTTAGTTATGTTTAGTTAACTATATTCCTTCATTCTTTTTTAATTTAATATGAAACTTAAGTTGTACTCAGTCCTATGGCTCATTTTTGTGTGCATTAAATGAAGAGACTAGATAATACAGTTTGTACATTCTGGAACTGCTAAAATGCCCTTATCAATCCAAATATATTATTTTTAATTGAGCAAATTTAAGACTCTATTTTTATTTTTTAATGACTCCATTATTCTGTTAAAGTACCATATTTTTATGTAATATATATTTATCTTACACATTTACCACAGCCTCCCTATAGCTTCCACTGTTATTTTATAACATCTTCCTGCTAGCATAATATCCTGGCCAGCCACTGCTGTTTGAGAACCCAATCAGTGGTAAAACACTCAAAGGGAGGCAGCTATCAGCTGTCAATAGCTCTTTCAATATGGTTAGGGCCTCATAAACCTCTCCTATATTTATGATGGAATATTGACTGACTTGATTGATTTTATGCATGATTTGCCCAAATACTCAGAACTGCTATGACCTGATTTGTGTATCAGTTATGTCATGTCTCTTCAAAAATGCTAGTTCTTATATTCTTCCTGCCCTTTACTGTAAAACTGAAAATATACCTGAAACATTGAATGGTAGGAAGTTTATGCTAGATGAGCACACAAAGATTTATATTCAGCATTTTGACCAGTTAAGAATCTCTCTCTCTCTCTCTCTCTCTCTTTTGGCACAAACAACTGCAAATAGACGCTTGACTGAATAAGACTGAGAGTAACCAAGGTGTATTGTGATAAACATAAATATTTAGAATGCAATTGCATAGAATGATAATATAGAAATGCAAATCCCTCCCAGGGCCTATGATGTCACCAGTTATGAACTTTAAATTATGATTATAGCACTAAGTCTTAAATTAATTTCATAGAGCAGGCATCATACCTATTTGCAAAAAGCAATCTAGGTCAGAAATTATCCACTATTTAGCACTCATATTTGGTGTAGAACTGGATTGCCTGGGCCATTATCCAAAGGAAATGAAGAATTTATCAATTACTGATAGGAAATGTGTTGAAAGCTTCATAATTTCATAAAAAAATTATGTTAATAGTACCAGCTTTAGAAAAAGTTTTCCATTACTTGCAAACAAGCTAAGCAAATTATGCAAATTTGTCCAGATTTTTTTTTTTTTACAAGCTAGTTCTTTTACAAGCAGGAATTAATCCTAAAGGTACACAAAGAAATGAAATTTGACGGCTGCTCCTGTGTCCTGACCCCATCGAGAGCACCCTTGGAGATCAGATACAACCCCACCCATCCCCACCGCAAGCCTGCCCCCCAACCCTGTGCCCTACCCTGCCCACTGTCCCCCTGTCACTCTGGTTGAGCACTGGGAGCCAACACTCCATCTTACTTCGGAGACTTCTCGGAGCAACTCTGAACAAAGGAGAACTGCTCTTCCATGCAGGACCACCCGTAATTTCCAACTGCTTGGTCTCTGACCCCACCTCCAGTCCTCTGCTGGAGTCGCAGGCCCCTCCCAGAGATCCGCCTATGTCTGGGGTTCCACTCTGAGTTCCTGCCAGAAAGAATCTTGACCTCCAAAGCAGGGCCTCTGCTAAAGAAAGAGGCCTCAGCTGGAGAGTGCCAGTTTCCAGTGAAACTTCCCAAGTTTCAGCTCAGCCTTTGTCCTGTTCTGCCAGCCATTGCCTAGAGCCATTGGATCTTCTACTGGGTTCTCAGCCGTGACCCCTTCCCTGGATCTGTCTGCAGAGAGATCTCCTATAAAGCTTGGACCACCCAGAGCTACAGATTTTGAATCTCTGACCAACATAAGCCCACTGGGGAAGTACCATAGAGAGAGGGGGAGACCCCACCAACACATACCAAAAGAAGCTATGGGATGACAGCAATACAAGAAAACACCTAACTACAGAAAGACAAGCATGACCCCACTAGAATCAAGGGAATCTACACCAACTAGAACAGAACACAACATATTCAAAGAGAATGAGGACACAGCATACACGAACTTATGGAACACCTTGAAAGCAGTGCTACTAGGGAATTTCATTGCACTAAGTGCCCATATGAAGAAAACAGGATAGTTACAGAAGAGAATTAATAGCACAAGTGAAGGCCTTAGAACACAGAGAAGCGAATTCACCCCGTAGGAGTAGATACCAGGAAATAATCAACTTGAGGGCTGAAATCAACAAAATAGAAACCAGGAAAACAATACAAAAAATCAATACAACGAAGAGTTGTTTTTTTGAGAAAATCAACAAGATAGACAAACCTTTATCTAAATTAACAAAAAAGCAGAGAGAGAACATGCAAATTAACAAAATCAGAAACAGAAAGGGGAACATAACAACGGACACAGAGGAAATCCAGATACTTTTCAGGTCATACTTTGAAAATCTGTATTCCACAAAAATTGAAAATTCAAAGGAAATGGACAAATTTCTGGATAGCTATCACTTGCCAAAATTAAATCAAGAACAAACAACTTAAATAGACCTTTAACCTACAATGAAATAGAAGCAGTCATCGAAAGCCTTCCAAAGCAAAAAAGTCTAGGGCCAAATGGATTCAGTGCAGAAATCTACCAGACATTCAAGGAAGAACTAATACTACTACACCTCAAACTGTTCCACAAAATAGAAACAGAAGGTTCATTGCCAAACTCTTTTTATGAGGCCAATAACCTTGGGTACCCAAGCCTCAAAAAGACACAAATAAGAGAGAAAACTACAGATCCCTGATGAACATCGATGCAAAAATACTCAATAAAATACTAGCAAACTGAATTCAAGAATACAGCAGAGAAATCATCCACCATGACCAAGTAGGATTCATCCCTGGAATGCAGGGATGGTTTAACATACGGAAATCTATGAACATGATCCACCATATAAAGAATTGAAAAAGAAAAACCATATGATCATCTTCCTAGATGCTGAATAAGCATTCAACAAAATTCAACACCCTTTCATATCTGTTCAATATCATACTAGAACTTCTAGCTAATGCTAAGACAAAAAAAAAAAAAAAAAAAAAAAAAAAGATATCTAAGGGACCCAAATTGGAAAGGAAGAAGTCAATCTGTCTCTATTTGCAGATGATATGATTGTTTACATAAGCGACCCAATAAACTCTACCAGAGAACTCCTAAAGTTGATAAACACCTTCAGCAAACTTGCAGGATACAAGATAACCTCAAAAAAATCAGTAGCCCTACTTTTTTCAGATGACAAAGAGACAGAGAAAGAAATCAGAGAAACATCACCCTTTACAATAGCCCAAGCAACATAAAGTATCTTGGTGTAATGCTTACAAAACAAGTAAAAGATTTATATAACAAGCTCTTGGATATGTAGGATAAACATAGTAAAAGTGGCAATCTTGCCAAAAGCAATCTACAGAGTCAATGCAATCCCCATTAAAATTCCACCACAATTCTTCACTGACCTTGAAAGGATAATAATCAACTTTATAAAAATAGACAGGTAGACCAATGGATTCTAATTGAAAATCCTGATATTAACCCACACACCTATGAACACCTGATTTTCGACAAAACAGCTAAAATTATACAATGGGGCAAGGAGAACATCTTCAACAAATGGTGCCGGCAATATTGGTTGAGGGTGTGTAGATGACTGCAGATAGACCCATGTCTGTCACCATGCACAAAACTCAAGTCCAAATGGATCAAAGACCTCAACATCAATCCAGCACATGGAACCTCTTAGAAGAGAAATTATTAGGTACCCTTGAACAAATTGGTATAGGAGACTGCTTCCTGAACATAACTGCAGGGGCACAGACACTTAGAGAAACAATTAATAAATGGGACCTCTTCAAACTTAGAAGCTTCTGTAAGGCAAAGGACACACCAAATGGCAGCCCACAGACTGACAAAAGGTTTTCACTAATCCCATATCTGACAAAGGGCTGATCTCCAAAATATACAAAGAACTCAAGAAACTAGTCAACAAAACACCAAATAACCATATTAAAAAATGGGATACGGAAATGAAGAAAGAATCCTCAATAGAGGAAATCAAAAAGGCTGAAACACAAGTAAGAAAGTGTTCCACATCCTTAGCTATCAGGGAAGTGCAAATCAAAACAACTTTGAGATACCATCTTTCTCCTGCCAGAATGGCTAAAATTAGAAACACCAATGATGACTCACGTTGTAGAGGATGTGGAGAAATGGGTACATTCCTCCAATGCTGTTGGGAGTGCAAACTCACACAGCTATTTTGGAGATCAGTATGGCGGTTCCTCAGGAAAATGGGAATTAGTTTACCACAGGACCTGGCAATCCCCCTCTTAGGCATATACCCAAATGATCCACATCCATGCAACAAAGACATCTGTTCAATTATGTTTATAGCAGCACTATTTGTAATAGCAAGAACCTGGAAGAACCTAAATGCCCATCAATTGAAGAATGGTTAATGAAGATGTGACACATCTACACATTGGAATACTACTCTGCAGAAAAAACATAATTGTATCTGGACATTCTCAGGCAAGTGGATGGCACTTGATGAAACCATCCTGAAAGAGGTAACCCAGTCACAAAAATAGAAACATAGTATTTACTCACTCATATATGGATTTTAGACCTAGATCAAAGGATCACCAGTCTATAATACACTCCACCAGAGGAACTAGGATACAAGGTGTATTCTAAGTGTTTCAGGTAAAGTCCCTCACAGAACCGGGAAGGAACAATTCCCCGAGAGTTCAGGGGAAGTGGGGAGGGCAGCGAGTGGAGAGGCAAGTAGGAGAAAACTAGGGGGAGGAAAGGAAAACACGTGTGACTAGGAAGATTGAGCATGGTTAGGAATAGAAGACAGGAGCGAGAGAACATGAAAGAGGGACCCAAGATTCGTTTAAAGATAAAATTGAACACAAAGAATGGTCTACAGATCTACAAGACTGCCGCCAACTAACAATTTGAGCGTCCTTGGGAAGGCTACCATAAATACCCTTCCTGGAGATTGAGATCAACAACTAACTCATCCATGAAGCCCTCAACTAATGCCTGATGGGAACAGGAGCAAGGACCCATACATAAATTCTGAGTCAAAGTACAACCCAGATGCAGATGGAGAGGAAAAGACTAGGCAGCAGAAACACATAGAGACAGCTTACCTGAACATGGAGGGCTAAGGGGCCACCAGTCTGATAGCTGGGAAGTCAACATTGGCCTGACTCAGCACCCCCTGAATATGGGTCTCAGCCAGAAGGACTGAGCAGTCTAAGGGACCTCAGACAGTGGAGCAATGATGTATCCCTGGTGCACAAAAGGACCTTGCAAACACATCCCCCATGGAGGGATAACTGCCTTAATCAAGAGACAGGAGGGCAGCTCTAGCCCTTAATTCACATGACTTGTCAGATCTACTAGACTCCAACTGGATGACATTCCCCTACATATGGAATTGGGGTGGGGGGATGGGAGGGGAGGGTAATTAGGGTGCATGTGAGAGGGTAGAGAGTGTAAAAGGGAGGGAAGGAGGGAAGGAGGGAGGGAGGGAGTGAAGTAGGGAGGGAATGGGAACTGGCCTCCACATGTTAAAATGTTAAATTAAATAAAAAAATGCTTTGACTCCAAAATTTAAGTTGAAGGACAAGTTACTGGGGAAAAGGATTTCTATTTTTGTTTCCACAGAAAATGATAAGATGTGGATTCCTTCTAGACAAATGTGGTTTGAGCAATCCAGACCATCTGAAACAGAGTACCAGGTGATCCTATATTCAAAACAGCTGGACAAAGCAGCCTTACAGACTACAGCCAAGATTTCTGAATATTCTTAGAATCCCCTATGACTGTGCCCCTTATCAGCAGGAAGTAGTTTGGAAAGAACGACACCCAAATTCCCAAATATTGTCTATAAATGTTTATTTTCATTTAAATGGACTTGGTTATATAAAATAAATAAATAAAAAAGAAATGAAATTTGTTAAATGGATATATTGCCTTCAGTAGATTTTGAATAGTTAAAATATGTGCCTATAGGGGTCATTTTCATTCAAAAAATAACAATCATGAAGCAGTGACTGGAGTATTTGGAAGTTCACAAATGATCAACTATGTTACATACAAAGAATTGAGTTACTTTTAGAAACACTAAAGATAGCAATCCTTCAGCCAAGAGAGACTGATGTAGGAATTCTGGTCCCCCTAACTGGGAGAGAACACATTTCTACATTGTTAATTTTCTTCCTTGGTTTTATTTCTTTGTTCTTTCATTGGTTTACTCCTTCATTACTTTCCTCTATTCAGTGCTGAATCCAGGCCTCATTCATGTTATGAAAAGTACAGTACCAATGTTACTCAAACAAAATGTAACTTCTTCTTTTAAAGCAAAATCAAAATATAATTTGGTATAGCTTCAAAAGTTTAATTCACCAAGGATATAGGACAATATTAGCCCTGGGAAGCTGGCTAGGTTTACAGTACCAGACATGATTTCCTTCTTGTCAAATGAAACTGAATTCCAATTAGACATCTATCATTACCACCAACAAACCAGTGTCACCTCTTTTACCTTCATGAATATCTTACATTTTATGATGTTCATGGTTCATGTGTATGAATATTTAATTGGTCCACTTGGTTGGAAGATTACACACTATTTTCTAGTACCATTGAAGCTATCCAGGAGGAAAGAAATTTTCAGGTCCAATCCAGTTCATATCATCTTATCAAACATCCTAGAGGCAACCAAGGGCTGCACTGAGAATGTATATTATTTTTAGGATGATTTGAACTACCCTGACCAACCATTTAAATGGAAAAATGGATGTTTTGAGGTTTCTCATGTCTGGTACTCTTTTCTTAACTTGTAAAGATTATATATATATATATATATATATATATATATATATATATATATATATATAGAGAGAGAGAGAGAGAGAGAGAGAAGGATAATTTCTTTCCACATTATAAATCTTACCCCTATACAGATAGTTAACTGTACCTACCACTCTTCATCAATGACACTTATATTTACAGCAAACACAGACCATCACAGCTTCCTGACTCTCTCTAGTCCATTCCTTTTCCCTCTTCAAGTATATATCTCTTTAAATGTGACAATCTCTATGATGACTTTTTTCTTATATTGACATTTACCATAATTTAAATTAAAGTTTCTACACTACAGTCTTATTTATTTGAGGCAAGGTTAGACTAGCCTCTACCTCAGTTTCCTTGCTTTGATTTCTGGTGTGCATCAACATTATTAGTTACGTTTCTACGCTTTCACATAATAAGATAAGTATTCAGCATTGTAGGAAAGTCAGATATTCTTATCACTCTACTTTCTATGAAACTATCAATCTGATCAACAACTTTATACTTTTACTATCTGTTGATTATAATATATTCAAAAGTTTTTTAAGCTGTTCAAATTCCTTTCTTTTTTTAACTCTTTATTTATTTATTTTATATAACCAAGTCCATTTAAATGAAAACAAACATTTATAGATAATATTTGGGAATTTGGGCGTTGTTCTTTCCAAACTACTTCCTGTTGGTAAGGGGCAATGTCAATATTCAAAAGTTTTTACAACCCTGAAATCTTATCATTATAGCACTTAACTGACCAAATTGTAATTTTGTTAATAATTCCTTATCTCCTCTCACATCTCTTGTTGAATTTAATAAACACATCTACAGAAAATTCTACAATTTAAATATAGGATAACTATATACGTATTTTGAAACTGGGAAAACACACTCAGTATTTTTTAGTTTGAGTTCTATATTACATCTCACTGTTCTCATGCAATGTATAATTTTATCATTGCCACTTATGCTCCAATATTCCTTTCCATTCCGTTGCAAGTTAATTAGTAGTATCACAGATTTTTATTTAAAAAGTTAAAGAAATTAAAATTCTTAGGCAATAATATTTGAAGTTGGCCTCCAAATCACTGAATCTTCCTGAATATCAGTCTTCCTTTTTCTTATACTTTTACTATCAATTTAATCATTGTCTACATTGCCTTTGAATTCTGACTATCTTCTATAATTCAAAATCTCACCATGTAATCAACATTTTCTTCTTCTTTTCATTAGGTAATATTGACAAAATATCCTTAGTGTAGTTTAATACTTGCAAGTATACATTTAGTTTGATTCTACTACCTTGATTTCTAAATAAATGACATTCTATATCTAAAACCCCCTTCTGTGTTCTACCATTCAGAATATATCATTTTTATTTTGTCAAATAAAATAAACAGATAAAATAAAAATTTAATTAAAATAATAGAAGTTAAGTATGGGCATATAAAAGGACAAGTATTAAACCTTGAATGAAGAAGCTATAATTCTATAAAGTATAAAACCATAGGTCACCAAACTTGGGTACTAGGAAAGAAATTTGACTTCCCAGGAAAGGGATAAATGCTCCTAATGTCTCAGTCATTTCTCCAGCCCATGTAATATATTTTAAAATGCCTTTTTAAGTATCCAGTTTAGTTTCTAGAACTCTAGACTTTGATTTTAGAAGTACCATATGTTGACATACTTTGATCACCTTGGAGAATCTAGGCTTTGCTCTTCTTTGCTCTGTTCTATATCCTTGAGGAAAACTTCTTTGTCCTTGATTGCCAGGGTTCTCCTAAGCTTGGCTTTGAATTGCATTTTACCAATGATAGTTACTGACAGGAAATCAAATAACATGAACAGAGTGATGCCAGGCACATACTGTTTCCTATTCACAATTTTCTGTCAGAATAATGTTTTATATTGTATATGCTGACATAACTGTGGTTCTTATGGAAATTAAAAGTGTTGGGTTATCATCTTGAATGGTTAAAACTATTCTTGGATGGCCCTATTTCACTCAGAGGACATACTTCTAATAGTAACAGTACTCTCTCTGTGTGTCCATCACTATTTCTAAAGGGGTTCTTAGTGTTTTTTCTCAAGTCTACAAAGAATCTCTTTATTAAACTCTGTTCAACTGTCTGAGTTAGCCATTGAAACACAAGGTACATTTTTAGATATATTCAGTTTTTTTTTGCTTACTAACACACCTGTTCTATTGTACAGTTATTCATCAGTTGATGCATAATCAGAGAAATATTCTCTTAAAACTATTTAAACAAAATTTAGTTGTGAGAATCTGTTACTTAATTTTTGGGACCCGGTGGAGCAGCACAGATATTAATATCACCAGGAAAGACTTAATACACTAGGGTTATACTAATGTCCAAGGCCTTAAAAAACTTGGTAAATTCTGGAACCATAAAAGGCTAGTGGAACAAAACCAATTCAGTCAGTGTTATTGATGCCAACTGAAGTACAGGGTGAGAATACAAATAAGATTGGCCTTACTTCTGTTTTTTAGCTGTCTTATGCTAGCTTTACATGCATATACACCAAATAAATACAACAAGAAATGAATGAAAAAATGTTTTAAAGACTAGCTATCTGGATGACTAACTGATTTTGCAACAGCGTTCCATTATACACCTAGCTAGACTTGAAATCACTATTCATATCATTTTCCTCAAATTTTAAAATGGAGAAAATTACTACTCATCTGTTTAATGGTAATACATTTGAATATTAAGAAATAAAACAATGTTCTGTCTATTAAAACTTAAAATCTATAATTTATTCTTGCTACTGAGGATATATAAGTATTATTTTCTAAACAAATATTGATATTCCACCTATTACATCTAGGTGGGTTTGGGATAATTATTTTACAATAAGAAATATCTGGTATTTTGATATTCCCTGAAAGAATAGTTATGTCATGCAAATTATCACTTTTTTCATGGTGATTTTGAGATTCATATAAGGCTATGACATGCAGCTCACAAGAAATATTTGGTAAATTACATTGTCTTTCCTAATATGTGACATTTGGGGTCATAATATTTATGTTTAAAAGAATACCCATCAGCACTATAAAATTGGAAAGTAGAATAAGAAAATATAGTTAATTTAACAAGGACTAGAATGAGTAATGTCATAAACCAAATAAGTGTGAAACAGGGATTTCCAACTGATGACATTTTAGAGAAAATGAGATGAATTGAAGAGTTGCAGAGAGAATCTGCCCCAAAAAATTTTAACAGGACCTGAAGCATATCTACATAAGTTCAGATCACCCATTATTCTACCCAGAAAATAGAATAAGAAGGACAGAAATCAGCCTTTTTGATATATTGGTGTGAATGACATAATAAAAGGTCCCCTCAATGATTACAGAAACAGAATCACTTGTGGAGCAAATCCCTGCTAGGGAATAAACTCAATAATTGATTCTTGGTGTATCGAATCCATAAATTGTCTCCTGTAATAGATACTTGTCATCAAACTGCTCAGTGCAGATGTCCAAATATACAGAATTGTGCTTAGTGGCTCCCTCTGAAAGGCTATTGTAATAGTCATTCTCTATGTTAGCTATGTGGTGTTGTATGGCAAGATAGTTTATTCCTTGTACTCTTAAGGTCCCTCTTTATTATGATGTCTGCTCCAAAAGGATGTTAAACTGATGTAGATCAAGTATATGAACTGCTTTAATCATGAGGTCTTCAGCCATGGCGATTTTTCTTGTGGTAAGCAAAAAAGAGTTCAAGTGTTCTCCTGGATCCCACATTTGCTAAACACATGCAATTTTAGTGGAGTGTGACAACAATGGTGGTGGTGAGTATTCACCAAAAAATTTTCTACATTCACTGGTGTTGGTCTGCTATATACTCTTTCATTAGAACTGTTGATCTATAAATAATGTGTTTCTCAGATTCATTTTCCACATAGGACCTATCTCCACTGTGCATTCTCTTTTGTGTTCCAAGGTATGATTGGTGACTTAACAGATTCTTTATATGTAGCTTTGTGACATTGTAAAATTTACTGTATGCCTTCAGTAAAATTTTATGTATGAAACCACTTGCAACAATTTCATCCATGAAGCATTTTCCCACTTTTGTTCTTGTTTATTTACTTTTTCATTCTTACATCCTAACAATGTTTGAGCTCTCTCATCTACTCTGAGGCCCTCTACCACCCCACTTCTTCCTTCCCCCACTCATCCTCTTTGGTTTCTCTTCAGTAAAGTGTGTGACTCCCATGAATATCAGTCAGCATTGTTACATCAAATTGCATTGAGGCTATGGACTTCTTTTTCTATTAAGGCTGAACAAGGCAATATGGTAGGAAGAAAGTGTCCCAAAAGCAGCTATAAAGTCATAGACATACCCTCCTCCCACTGTTATGAGTCCCACAAGAAGATCAAGTTACACAACTGTCACATATACACAGAGGCCCTGGTTCAGTCCCATGCAGGCCCCCTGGTTGTCAGTTTAGTTTCTGTGAGCTTCTTTGATCAGCAGTTAGTTGGTTATAAAATCTTTCCTCTACATTTTCCACAAAGTTTCCCAAGGTCCACTTAATATTTGGCTGTGTGTCAGCATCTTATTTCATCAGTTACTGAATGAAGTTATAGGCAATGATGTCATGAGTATAACAGACTAATCATAGAAATCATTTCACTGCCCTTTTTCTGGAACATGATCATGTAATTTTGGTTGTATTATATTTTTTGTTTTAACAATACTAAGCCATTTTGCATGGCTGCAATATAAAGATCACTATTGTAATTCAGAGTAATTGTAATGTTTTGTAGATTAAGATTTCAGATATTTTCTTATTTCATCTTCATTTATTTTCAACAGTTATATTGGTTTACATTTTCTTGTAGTTGATTTTCCTTCATGCCAATAAATTTTAGAACCAAGAGGTATAATTTTACTAGAATCAATTTGGAAGCTTGCCTTATCAAACTGTGTCATAGAAACATTAGTGCTAAATGTCCTTTACATCTTTTAATTTTATTTTTTAGAATTGTGTACATTAATCTTATGAACTATTATATTGACTATTATCAAAATTTTCCATATTCCTCTTAACATGCTACTTTAACATTTAATATTTCATTTATTCAATAACCAACTAAATTGATAACCCCACTATGTGCATTATGTTGGGCCACCTAGTAGAGCCCAGAAAACATAGTTACACCCTCAGGAGTATCAGTATAAAAAATATTTAGAAACTGGACCACTTAAGAAAATAACACAACAAGAAGAAAATGATCTATGCTAGATCTCTTCACACCCATGAGATTTTAACCTGGATTACAGCACAAGGAAAGAAATACCCTTCTGTGTAGAGGGTCTTACATCATGCATGTGATTATAGATGCTGAGTGTGGCTATGTGCAGCAGCCCAGTTGTGATCTCAAAACAGCTCTTAAAATCTTCCTGCCTCCCTATCCGTGATGAACTCTGAGACATGAGTGAAGAGGAGATGATACATACACTGAATTTAAAGTTTTTACTCCACATTTCCTTATGTTATGTACATCGAGTATTTGTGCTTTTTTTCAATAATCATTGACATAATTGTCAAAAGAAGTTTCTTATATCAGGGCTAAAGGGCATATTAATCTATAAATATAGTAATAAATCACTAGGACTCACTTAAATATTACATGTATTTGGCAAAATAATAGTACTGTATTCTCACTCAGTGAAGTGACATCTCAACCTTCCAGTTACTAGACCCAATATTGATGCCAGACATGGGTTCCATGTTATGGAATGGGCCTTAAATCTCAAATTAATAATGCTTCACTGACGCTGAAAGGATAATACTCAAATTTACATCAAAAAACAAAAGACCCAGGATAGCCAAACAATCCTGTACAAGAGGTATTACCATCCATGATTTCAAGCACCACTATAGAGCTATAGTCATGAAAACAACTTCTTCATATTGGCACAGAAACAGACAGGTAGATAATTGAAATGAATTGTAAATCCTGATATTAACACACACACCTATGAACAACTGATTTTTCACAAAACAGCTAAAATTATACATTGGAAAGAGGAAAGCATATTCAACAAATGTTACAGGCTAAACTAGATGATGGTGTGTAGAAGACTGTATTTATACACATGTCTATCTCCATGCACAAACCTTAAGTCCAAATGGATCAAAGACCTCAACATAAATCCAGCCACACTGAACCTCTAAGAAAAGAAAGCGGGAGGTACCCTTGAACAAATTGGTACAGGAGACCACTTCCCTGAACCTAACACCAATGTCATAGACACTGTGATTGACAATTAATAAAAGGGGCCTCCTCAAACTGAGAAGATATTGTAAGGCTAAGGCAAAGGACACAGATGTGACAAGACCAAAAACAGACCACAGACTGGGAAAGGATCTTCATCAACCCCACATCTGACAGAAGGCAGATCTCCAAAATACAAAAAAAAAAAGAAAAAAAAAAAAAAAAAAAAAAACTCAAGAAACTAGTCAACAAAACAACAAATAATACTATTGAATAAGTAGAGTACCAAGAGCATGGGAGATCTTTCTGTTTTATGGTATCTTCTTTAATTACTTTCTTTAAAGTCACAAAGTTCTTATATAGGTCTTTCACTTGTTTGGTAAGCATTACCCCAAGATACTTTATGATGTTTGTGGCTATTGTACAGGGTGATGTTTCTCTGATTTCTTTCTCAGCCCCTTTGTTGTCTGAATAAAATAGGGCTACTGATTTTTTTTTTTTTTTGAGTTTATCTTGTATCCTGCTAGTTTGCTGAAGGTGTTTATCAGCTATAGGAGTTCCCTGATAGAGTTGTTTGGGTCACTTTTGTAAACTATCTTATCATCTGCAAATAGAGGCAGTTTGAATTCTTCCTTTCCAATTTGGATCCCGTTTATCTCCTTTTGTTGTCTTATAGGTTTAGCTAGAACTTGAAGTACAATATTGAAGAGATATGCTTTCAAAGGAATCGACTTAAGCTTCTCTCCATTCAGTTTGATGTTGGCTGTTGGTTTGCTGTATATTGCTCTTATTATGTTTAGGTATGTTCCTGTTATTCCTTATCTCCCCAAGACCTTTATCATGAAAGGGTGTTGAATTTTGTCACAGGATTTTTCAGCACCTAGGGTGATGATCAGTTTGTTTATTTGGTGTATCATGTTGACAGATTTTCATATGTTAAACCATCTCTGCAACCCAGGGATGAAGCCTAATTGTTCATGAAAGGATAAATTCAAATTTATATGGAAAAATAAAAGACCCAGAAAAATCAAAACAACCCTGTACAATAAAAGAACTTCAGGAGGCATCACCATCCCTAACTGTACATTCTACTACAGAGATAAATAGTGCTAAAAACAGCATGGTATTGGCACAGAAATAGACAGGTAGACCAACGGAATCAAATAAAAAACCATGATATTAACCCACACACCTGCAAAAACCTGATTTTTCACAAAAAATCTAAAATTATACATTGGAAAGAGGAAAGCATATTCAAGAAATGGTGCTGGCACAATTGGATGATGTTGTGTAGAAGACTGCAGATAGACCAATGTCTATCACCAGGCACAAAAGTCAAGTTCAAATGAATCAAAGACCTCAACATAAATCCAGTCACACTGAACCATTTAGAAGAGAAATTAGGTGGTATCCATGAACAAGCTGATATAGCAGACTGCTTCCTGAACATAACTCCAGTAGCACAGACACAGATGAACAATTAACAAATGGGACATCCTCAAACTTAGAAACTTCTATTAGGCAAAGGACACAGTAGAGAAGACCAAACAGCAGTCCATAGACTCGGAAACGATTTTCACCAATCCTACATCTGACAAAGGGCTGTTCTCCAAAACATACAAAGAAATCAAGAAACTAGTCAACAAAACACCAAATAATGCTATTAAAATTAGGATACAGAACTGAAGAGAGAATTTTCAATAGAGGAAATCAAAAAGGTTGAAACACAAGGAAGTGCTCAACATGCTTAGCTATTAGGTAATTACAAATCAAAACAAGTTTGAGATATCATCTTACTCCTGCCAGAATGGCTAAAATTAGAAACTTATACTGGAGAGGATGTGGAGAAAGGGTAACACTCCTCCATTGCTGGTGAGAGTGCAAAATTGTACAGCAATTTTGGAGATCATTGTGGCAGTTCCTCAGGAAAATGGGATTTACTTTACCAGAGGATGCAGCAATACCCTCTTAGGCATATACCAAAATGATCCACATCCATGAAACAAAGACATGTGCTCAACTATGTACATAGCAGCAAGAACGTGGAAGCAATGCAGATGCCCCTCAACTGAAGAATGGATAAAGAAGATGTGGCACATTTACCCAATGGAATAATACTCTGTGGGAAAAAAAAATGGAATCTTGAAATTTACAGGCAAATGGATGGCACTTGAGGAAACCATCCTGAATGTGGTAACCCAGTCACAAAAATTGGAACATGGTATGTTCTCACTCATATATGGATATAAGATCTAGAGCAAAGGATCACCAGCCTATAATTCACACCCCAGAGGAACTAGGATACAAGATGTATTCTAAGAGATACTTATAAAGTCTCTCACAGAAGGGGGAAGGGACAAGTCCCACAACCACAGGGGAAGTGTGTGGGATGCAGTGAATGGAGAGGGAACTAGAAGAAAGAGAAGGGAAGAGAGGAAAGCATGTGCATGTAGGAAGATTAATTCGGGTTAGGAATAGAAGACAAGACAGAGAGAGAGAGAGAGAGAGAGAGAGAGAGAGAGAGAGAGAGAGAGACAGAAAGACAGAGAGAGAACACAAAAGAGGGAACCACCATTGGTTTGAAGAGAAAACTGAACCTAAATAAATGTCTAGAGACCTACAAGCCTGACTCCATCTAACAATTTGTTCAACAGTGGAAAGGCTACCATAAATGCCATTCCCGGATAGTGAGATCAACAACTCACTCATCCACCATGATGGGGCCCTCATCTAGTACCTGTTGGAAAAAGAAGCAAATACCCATAACTAAACACTGAGTTGAACTAGAATCCAGATGAAAAGGGAGAGGACAAGACCAGGTTGCAGAAACACATAGAGACAGCTGACCTGAACAAGGAGGAGCTAACGGGCCCCCAGACTTATAGCTTGGAATCCAGCATGGGACTGACTCAGGCCCCACTGAATATGGGTCTCAGCCAGAAAGACTGAGCAGTCTAAGGGACCTCAGACAGTGGAACCAGGATATATCCCTGGTTCACAAAAGAACCTGCAGACACTTTCCCCATGGAGGGATCCTCCCTTAACTTAGAGACAGGAGAGAATTCCTAGTCCCTACTTCAAATGACTTGACAGAGTTACATGACTCCCCCTGGATGGCATTGCCATGGATGTGGAGTGGGTGAGGGTATGGCATGTTAGGGTGGTCAGGGTGCATGTGAGGGGGAAGCATGTATAAGAGGGAGGGAGGAAAGGGGGGAAGACGGAACTGGGATCGACATGTAAAATAAAAAATAAATGAATATTTTTTTAAAAAAAACGTGGGGTA
The DNA here is from genome assembly GCF_943737965.1 of Phodopus roborovskii. Classification (NCBI taxonomy): domain Eukaryota; kingdom Metazoa; phylum Chordata; class Mammalia; order Rodentia; family Cricetidae; genus Phodopus; species Phodopus roborovskii. Next base: position 98,204 of record NW_026126249.1, read on the forward strand.
CAGAACTGAATAGAATTCTTGATAGAGGAATACAAAATGTCTGAAACAAACTTAAGAAAGTACTCAACCTTTAGCTATCAGGGAAGTGTAAACAAAAACAACTTTAGGTACCACATTACTCCTGCCAGAATGGCTAAAATTAGAAGGACCAATGACAACTTATCCTGGAGAGGATGTGGATAAAAGGGAACACTCCTCCACCATTGGTGGGAGAGCAAACTTGAACAGCCATTTTGGAGATCAGTATGGTGGTTCCTCAGAAAAATGGGAATCGGTCTACCATAGGACCTAACAATTCCACTCATAGATATATACCCAAATGATCCACATCTATGCAATAAAGACATCTGTTTAACTGTGTTCATAGCAGTATTACTTGTAATAGCAAGAACCTTGAAGCAACATCGATGCCCATCAACTTAAGAATGGAGAAAGAAGTTGTGGTACTTTTTCACAATGGAATACTACTCAGCAGAAAAAACATTGGAATCTTGAAATTCTCAGGCAAATGGATCAACTTGTAGAAACACTACCGAAAGAGGTAACCCAGTCAGAAAATAGAGAAGCATGGCATGTACTCACTCATATGTAGATTTTACACATAGAGCAAAGCATCACAAGCCTATAATAGTCCCTCACAGAATGGTAATGGAACATGATCTCCTAAGTTTAATGGGTGTGGGGAGTGGTGAGGCTGTAACTGGGGAGGGAGGTATGAGAAAGACAAGGGGAGGAGAGGAGAACATGTGGGACCAGGAAATAAAGAGAGATATCATAATAGACAGAGACATTATTGGTTTGAAGAGAAAAATGACTCTAGAGAAATGTCCAGAGCAACAGGGGAAAACTATCTTAAATGCCCTTCCATGATAATTAGATTGATGACTAACTTTTATGTCATCCTAAAGCCCTCATATAGTAGCTGATGGAAACAGAAGCAGATACCCACAGCTAAACGCTGAGCCAAACTTCCTGGAATCCAGTCACAAAGAAGGAAGAGTGGTAATAGTAAGTTTTAAGACCAGATTACAGAAACCCACACACATAGCTTCCCTGAACAAGTTGGGGAGAGGGGTGGTGCTCATGGACATCAGAGTGAAACCAGCATTATACCAACGCAGACCGCCTGGATGTGGATCTGTTAGAAGGCCTGGACAGTCTAAGGGACCTCTGACAGTGGATGCATGATTTATTGCTGGTGCATGAAAGGACTTTGGGAGCAAATTCCTCTTGGAGGAAAACTTCCTTAGCCTAGAGGCAGGAGGGAGGGCCTAGACCCTTCTCCAAATGAATTCACAGATCTTTATGATCTCTCCTGGAAGGCATCACTGTGGAGTGGGGGGGTGGGGTGGGATTGGAGGAGGAGAGGTGACACAGGAGTGGGGGAGGGAAAGGGAACTGTGATTGATATGTTAAATAAGAATACACACACACACACACACATATATATATATACATATATATATATATATATTAAATTAAAAAGTGATTGTTTACATCCTTGATTTCCATGTTATTATGTTAGCATTGGACATGCTGGTTATTGCCATAACTTACAGGGGTCACAGATGAATAAGGCTGATGGTTATTTTTTCTTTTTTTCCAGTAGTATGCACGTTAGCTTCCAGCACTATTAATGCTAGCTAAAATATTTTGCATTTCTATGTAGGTATCTTTCTGATTTTCCCATTTTCTTTAATTCAGATACATGACATTTCCAGCAATTGGAACTTACTATTAAATTCTAAAGGGAAACCAAGAGCCATAAAAATAACTTATAATGTTAGTGATACATGGGACCTACTCTAGTGGCATAATCTTTTTGTATACTGTAAAATTGTGTTATTCTGATTGGTTTGGTAAAGACCTGAGTGGCCAATAACTAGGCATGATTTTTCAGGCACTCAGGATTCTGGGAAGTAGCGAGGTGTCACAAGCCAATTGGAGAGGATGGAATATATACAGTACAGAGTAATTATAATAAAGTCACAAGACAAACAGTAGATAAAAATGAGTTAAATTGTAACAGCTAGATAGTAAGAAACCTAAGCTATTGGCTGAGCTTTTATAATCAATAATAAGTCTCCATGTCATTATTGGGGAGTTGGCAGTCCTGACTGAAGGTTCATCTACAAACTAATGACCAACAATTGAAAAAAAAAGTTAATCTATTCAAAGAATTGGAACATCTACTTATTGTTCTAGATGCATTGTATCCTTGTTTATAACAATGCTAACACAATAAAAATTCTTTTTATATGTGTGTTTTAATTTTTCTAGGAAGTTTCAATGGTAGTTGATTTGTGTATGAGTTTAAACAGTCTATCTAATGCTAATCATTCTACCTCATACTCCTTCTACATCTACATCTGGTACCTCAACCCACTTAATATTTTGTGGTCCATTGTTTCCCAGTGATTCTTTAGATGAAAACTAGGAGGATGTTTACCACACTATAAACTACATATAGATTCAATGAAATCTTCATGAAAATCCCTTAACAATTCCTAATAAAATTTGAAAAATATGTTTTTACATTTTGAATTTAAATAGAAAACACCCAGCAAAGCCTAGACACGACCAAAGAAACAAACACCAAAAAATACAGCTAGAGCTATCTCCATCCTTGGTATTCTGTTGTGCACAGAGCCATAGGAATAAAACCAACATAATAACTATCATAAAAACTACACATTGATCAATGGAATAGGATAAAGGCCAAAAGTACACAATGGAGATAAAACACCATCATCAACAAATGGTGTTCATCAAACCTGATAACATGTAAAATAAAGAAACAAGATTCAATTTGGGTTTCTCACGCTCTTGAGAACTCAAGTCAAAATGTATGAAGAACCACAAAAATAAATAAATAAATAAATAAATAAAAGACTTGTTTGATACCTGAACAGTATTAGCACAATTTTAGTGAAGATGATACCTACAGTGTGGGAAAAGTTCTTTATCATCAATATATCTAAAAGTGAATTAGTATCTGTAACACAAAAACCTCAAAAAATTAAATACCAAGGCAATAAGTAAATAATAAAGTGCTTAAGGACAACATCTTTAACAAAAGGGCTGGCACAATAGGATGAGGGTGTGTAGAAGACTGCAGATAGACGCATGTCTGCCACCATGCACAAAACTTAAGTCCAAATGGATCAAAAACCTCAACATCAATCCAGCCACATTGAACCTCTTAGAAGAGAAAGTAGGAGATACCCTTGAACAAATTGGTATAATATTCCACTTCCTGAACATAACTCCAGGGGCACAGACACTGAGAGAAACAAATAATAAATGGGACCTCTTCAAACTTAGAAGCTTCTGTAAGGCAAAGGACACAGTCGACAAGACCAAACGGCAGCCCACAGACTGGGAAAAGGTTTCCCTAATCCTATATTTGACAAAGGGCTGATCTCCAAAATATACAAAGAACTCAAGAAACTAGTCAACAAAACACCAACTAACCCCATTAAAAATGGGATACAGAAATGAAGACAGAATTCTCACTAGAGGAAATCCAAAAGGCTGAAACACACTTAAGAAAGTGCTCCACATCCTTAGCTATCAGGGAAATGCAAATCAAAACAACTTTGAGATACCATCTTACTCTTGCCAGAATGGCTAAAATTAGAAACACCAATGATGACTCATGTTGGAGAGGATGTGGAGAAATGGAAACATTCCTCCAATGCTGTTGGGAGTGAAAATCACACAGCCATTTTGGAGATCAGTATGGCGGTTCCTCAGGAAAATGGGAATTAGTTTACCACAGGACCTGGCAATCCCCCTCTTAAGCATATACCCAAATGATCCACATCCATGCAACATAGACATCTGTTCAATTACAATCATAGCAGCACTATTTGTAATAGCAAGAATCTGGAAGCAACCTAGATACCCCTCAATTGAAGAATGGTTAATGAAGATGTGGCACATTTACAGAATGGAATACTACTCTGCAGAAAAAAAATAATTGTACCTTGAAATTCGCAGGCAAGTGGATGGCACTTGAAGAAACCATCCTGAAAGAGGTAACCCAGTCACAAAAAGAGAAACACAGTATGTACTCACTCATATATGGATTTTAGACATAGAGCAAAGGATCAACAGCCTATAATTCATACCACCAGAGGAACTTGGATACATGGTGTATTCTAAGAGATTCATATAAAGTCCTTCACAGAAGGGAGAAGGGACAAGTCCCTCAGAGCTCAGAGGAAGTGGGGTGGGCGGTGAATGGAGAGAGAAGTGGAAGAAAACCAGGAGGAGGAAAAGAAAACACGTGTGACCAGGAAGATTGAGCCCGAATAGGAATAGAAGACAGGAAAGGGAGAGAGAGAGAGAGAGAGAGAGAGAGAGAGAGAGAGAGAGAGAGAGAGAGAACATGAAAGAAGGAGCCAATATTGGTTTAACGATAAAATTTAACACAAAGAAAGGTCTAGAGAACTACAAAACTTCTGCCAACTAACAATTTTTGCTTCCATGGAAAGAGTACCATAAATGCCCTTCTGGGGGAGTGACATAAACAACTAACTTATCCATGGAACCCTCAACAAATGTCTGTTGGAAATAGGAGCAAACACCCATACATAAACACTGAGTCGAAGTAGTACCCAGATTCAGATGTAGAGGACAAGGCCAGGCAGCAGAAAGACATAGAGACAGCTTACCTGAACAAGGAGGACCTAATGGGCCACAAGACAGATAGCTGGGAAACCAGCATGGGACTGACTCAGGCCCCCCTGTATATGGGTCTCAGCCAGAAGGACTGAGCAGTCTAAGGGACCACAGACAATGGAGCCAAGATGTATCCCTGGTGCACAAAAGGTCCTTGTGTACACATCCCCCATGGATGGATAACTGCCTTAATTTAAAGACAGGAGAGAAGCCCTAGTCCCTACTTCACATGACCTGTCAGATCTACATGACCCCAACTGGATGGCATTCCCCTACATATGGAACTGGGTTGGGGGAATGGGAGGGGAGAGTGGTTAGGGTGCAGGTGAGATGGCAGAGAGGGTAAAATGGAGGGAAGGAGGGAAGGAGGGAGGGAAGGAGGGTGGGAGGAAGGCAGGTAGTGGTAATTGGGATAAATATGTATAATAATAAATTAAATTAAAAAATGTTTTTACTCCAAAATTTAAGTTCAAGGACAAGTTACTGGGGAAAAGGATTTATATTTTTGTTTCCTCAAAAAATGAAAAGCTGTGGATTCCTTCCAGACTAATGTGGTTTGATCAAGCCAGACCACCTGAAACAGAGTACCACATGATTCTACATTCAAAACAGCTTGACCAAAAAGCCTTACAGACTACAGCCAGGATTTTTGCATCTTCTTAGAATCCCCCATGACATAGCCCCTTACCAGCAGGAAGTGGTTTGGAAATAACAATGCCCAAATTCCCAAATATTTTCTATAAATATTTGTTTTCATTTAAATGGACTTGGTTATATAAAATAAATATATAAAAAATTAAAAAAGAAATATTTTAAATATTTAATACCCCCAGTCATCAGGAAAATAAAAATTAAATCTACTTACAGAATCCATTTTCACAATATATTTTACAATAGCCATAATAGATAAGTTTGGGAAAAATAAAAGAAAAAATAAAAAGAAATAATTGACAACAGATAATGGTGTCAATGTAGGGAAAAGGGAACCCTTAATCACTGTTATTAAAAAGAAAATCTGGTATAATCATATGGAATTCAGAGTGGAGATTACTCACATAATTAAGAAATATGAATCCTATCTGATCAAGCTATAGCACTTCTTGGCATATGCCAAAATCATTCTATATCTTACTATAGAAAATATGATCATTGACGTTAATTGCTGTTTTGTTCACAAGAACCAGAAAATTTAAATGGTCTAAATGCCCATCAACTCATGAGTGAATAATGACAATGCAAAATACATAATGGAATACCATTCTGCTATTAATAAAAGTGAAATTATGATGTTTTCAGGTAAATAGTTTGAACTGAAAATAACAATTCTATGTGAGGTAACCCAGACCCAAAAAGCAAAACAACGCAAACTGTGTCCTATATGTGGATACTACATTTGCGTCTTTAAGTATGTGTATTCCAGTTAAGTTATTCATTGAAGCCTGGAAGCCAATAAGGGATCACAGCAAAGTAAAGTAGTTTCTCATTGGAACACAGATAGACTGCCTGTGGTATAAATTTGGAATGTGGGATAATGGGATAGATTTAAGTTGAATTTAACTCATGGCTAAGAATGTTGAGAACTTTTTAAAGATTTGTTCTCCATTTGCATTTCTTGTTTTTATGGTATTCTGTTTAGTTACATGGCACTTTGATAGATTTGGTTGCTAATTTCTTGATGTTTGGTTTTAGTTCTTTATATATTCTTGTCACTGTTCTTCTATAGGACAAATACCTGGCAAATTATTTCTTCCCCTCTCTGGATTGGCTTCATTCACTTCATGGTACAATATGTATTATTTCACCCTAAATTTCTGTACAAACAACATGGCTCTCTGTCT
>NW_026126250.1:0-72912 GCF_943737965.1 Phodopus roborovskii
AGAGACAGTTTGATTTCTTCCTTTCCAATTTGGATCCCCTTGATCTCCTTTTGTTGTCTTATAGCATTAGCTAGAACTTCCAGTACGATACTGAAGAGATATGGAGAGAGAGGGCAGCCTTGTCTTGTTCCTGATTTTAGAGGAATTGGCTTAATTTTCTCTCCATTGAGTTTGATGTTGGCAGTTGGTTTGCTGTGTATTGCTCTTTTTATGTTTAGGTCTGTTCCTGTTATCCATGATCTCTCCAAGACCTTTATCATGAAAGGTTGTTGAATTTTGTCAAAGGCCTTTTCAGCATCTAGGGACATAATCATATGGTTTTTTTTTTCAGTTTGTTTATATGGTGAATCATGTTGATAGATTTTCGTATGTTATACCATGCCTGTAATTCAGGGATGAAGCCTACTTGATCATGGTGTATGATTTCTCTAATGTATTCTTGAATTCTGTTTACCAGTATTTTATTGAATATTTTTGCATCGATATTCATCAGGGATATTGGTCTATAGTTTTCTTTCTTAGTTGTGTCTTTGTGAGGCTTGGGTACCAAGGTTATTTTGGCCTGATAAGAAGAGTTTGGCAATGAACCGTCTGTTTCTATTTTGTGGAACAGTTTGAGGAGTAGTGGTATTAGTTCTTCATTGAATGTTTGGTTGAATTATGTACTGAATCCATCTGGCCCTGGACTTTATTGGTTGGAAGGCTTTCAATGACTGCTTCTATTTAATTGTGGGTTATAGGTCTATTTAAGTTGTTTCTCTGTTCTTGATTTAATTTTGGTAATTGATAGTTATCCAGAAATTTGTCCATTTCCTTTGAATTTTCAATTTTGTGGAATACAGATTTTCAAAGTATGACCTGAAAATTGTCTGGATTTACTCAGTGTCTATTGTTATGTCTCCCTTTCCATTTCTGATTTTGTTAATTTGCATGTTCTCTCTCTGCTTTTTTGTTAATTTGGATAAAGTTTTGTTCATCTTCTTGATTTTCTCAAAAACCAACTCTTCATTACATTGATTTTTTGTATTGTTTTCCTGCTTTCTATTTCCGTTAATTTCAGCCCTCAACTTGATTATTTCCTGGCATCTACTTCTATGGGGTGAGTTTGCTTCTCTCAGTTCTAAGGATTTCAGTTGTGCTGTTAATTCTCTTATGTAACTATACTCTGTTTTCTTCATATGGGCACTTAGTGCAATGAACTTCCCTTGTAGCACTGTTCTCATTGTTTCCCATAAGTTTGGGTATGTTGTGTCCTCATTCTCGTTGAATATTAGAAAGTCCTTAATTTCTTTATTTATTTCTTCTTTGACCCAGGTGTAGTGCAATTCCACCTTGTTCATTATTCCATTAGTTTACAGGTTTTCTGCTATTTGTATTTTTGTTGAATTCCAATTTTAAAGCATGGTGGTCTGATCAGGTACATGGGGCCGATTCCTATTCTCTTGTATCTGTTGAGGTTTGTTATGCCACCTAGTATGTGTTCAATTTAGGAAAGGAACCATGTGGAGCAGAGAAGATGTATTCTTTAGTGTTTGGATGGAATGTTCTATAGATGTCTATTAACCCCAGTTGAGATGTAACTTCTGTTAGTTCTTTGGTTTCTTTGTTGAGTTTCTGATTTGTGGTCCTTTCTAGGTGTTGAGAATGGAGCATTGAAGTCTCCCACTATAAGCTTTGAATTTTATTAGTGTCTCTTTTATGAATGTGGGTTTCTTTTGTATTAGGAGCACAGATGTTGAGAACTGAGACATTGTGTTGATGAATTTCTCCTGCAATGAATATGAAATGACTGTCTTCATCTCTTTTGATTTATTTTGGTTTGAAGTCTAACTTGTTAGATACTAGGATAGCCACGCCTGCATGCTTCTTGCTTACATTTGATTGGAAAATCTTTTCCCAACCCTTTACTCTGAGGTAAAGTCTATATTTGAAGCTTAGATATGTTACATGTATGCAGCAGAAGGATGGATTCTGTCTTTGTATCCATTCTGTTAGCTTGTGTCTTTTTATAGGTGAGTTAAGGCCATTAATGTCAAGGTGAGTAAGGACCATTGATTGTTGATGCTTGTTTGTTTTAGGTTTGTTGTTGGCAGTGGTATTGTCAATATATTTGTTCTGCTTTACCCTTGGTTTCTGGTGTAGTTGGATTATCTGTTGCCTACATTTTTGTGGGCCTAGTTACCTTCCTTGGGTTGGAATTTTCCTTCCAATACTTTCTGTAGGGTTGTATTTGTATATATGTATTGGCAAAATCTGTTTTTGTCATTAAATATAGTGTTTTCTCCATCTATAGTTATTGAGAGTATTGCTGGGTATAGTAGCCTAGGCAGGCATCCATGTGCTCTTAATACTTGTAAAACATGTGTCCGGGACCTTCTGGCCTTGAGGGTTTCCCATGGAGAAGTCAGGTGTAATTTTGATAGGTCTGCCTTTATATGTTACATGTCTTTTTCCTTCGCTGCTCTTAATATTCTGTCTTTATTCTGTATGCTAGGTGTTTTGATTATTAAATGTCGAGGGTTCTTTTATCTTTTCGTCCAGCCTATTTGGTATTCTGTATGCTTCTTGTACTTTCATGGGCATGTCCTTCTTCATATTTGGAAAGTTTTCCTCAATGATTTTGTTGAATATGTTTCAGCACCTTTGAGCTGGGCTTCCTCTATGCCTATTATTCTTAGGTTTTGCCTTTTCACAGTGTCCCAGATTTCCTGGATGTTTTGTGTTAAGGATTTGTTGGATTTATGATTTTCTTTTTTTTTTTTTTTTTTTTTTTTTTTTTTTTGCATATAGAGTATTTTTTATTTAATTTTATATAACAAAGTCCAATTAAATGAAAACAAACATTTATACACAATATTTGGGAATTTGGGCGGTGCTCTTTCCAAACTACTTCCTGCTGGTAAGGGGCGCTGTCTTGGGGGATTCAAGAAGATTCAGATATCCTAGCTGTAGTCTGTAGGGCTGTTTTGTCCAGCTGTTTGGAATGTAGGATCAGCTTGTACTCTGTTTCAGGCGGTCTGGTGTGATCAAACCACATTAGTCTGGAAGGAATCCACATCTTTTCATTTTCTGTGGAAACAAAAATAGAAATACTTTTCCCCAGTAACTTGTTCTTCAACTTAAATTTTGGAGTCAAAGCGTTTTTTTTTTATTTTTTTTTTTTTTATTATTATTATTTTACATGTCGATCCCAGTTCCCTCTCCCCTCCCTCCCTCCCCTCCAGCCCTCCCTCCCTCCTTCCCTCCCTTTTGCCCTCTCTACCCTCTCCCATGCACTCTAAACACCCTCCCCCTCCCAACCCCCCACCACAATACAATATGTAGGGGAATGCCATCCAGTTGGGGTCATGTAGATCTGACAGGTCCTGTGAAGTAGGGACTAGGGCTTCTCTCCTATCTCTAGAATAAGGCAGTTATCCCTCCATGGGGGATATGTTTGCAAAGTCCTTTTGTGCACCAGGGATACATCCTGGCTCCACTGTCTGAGGTCTCTTAGACTGCTCAGACCTTCTGGCTGAGACCCATATTCAGGGGAGTCCGAGTCAGACCTCTGTTGGCTTCCCAGCTATCAGTCTAGTGGCCCTTAGCTCCTCCTTGTTCAGGTAAGCTGTCTCTATGTACTTCTACCGCATGGTCTTGTCCTCTCCATCTGCTTCTGGGTTCTAGTTTGACTCAGTGTTTATGTATGGGTGTTTGCTCCTGTTTTCAACAGGCATTAGTTGAGGACTCCATGGAGAAGTTAGTTGTTGATCTCACTCTCCGGGAAGGGCATTTATGATAGCCTTTCCACGGAAGCTGAGATTGTTATTTGGGAGCAGTCTTGTAGTTCCCTCGACCTTTCTTTTGTGTTCAACTTTATCTTCAAACCAATATTGGCTCCCTCTTTTATGTTCTCTCTCTCTGTCTCTGTCTCTCTCTCTTCCTATTTTCCATTCCTAACCAGGCTCAATCCTCCTAGTCACACATGCCTTCCTCTCCCCCCTCTCATTTTCTCCTACTTCTCTCTCCATTAGCTGTCCTCCCCCACTATACCTGAGGTCTGGGGGACTTGTCCCTTCCCAGTTCTGTGAGGGACTTTATATGAATCTCTTAGAATACAACTTGTATCCTAGTTCCTCTGGTGATGTGAATTATAGGCTGGTGAACATTTGATCTAGGTCTAAAATCCATATATGAGTGAGTACATACTGTGTTCCTCTTTTTGTGACTGGGTTACCTCATTCAGGATGGTTTCTTCAAGTGCCATCCACTTGCCCGCGAATTTCAAGATACCATTATTTTTTTCTGCAGAGTAGTATTCCATTGTGTAGATGTGCCACATCTTCATTAACCATTCTTCAATTGAAGGGCATCTAGGTTGCTTCCAGGTTCTTGCTATTACAAATAGTGCTGCTATGAACATAGTTGAACAGATGTCTTTGTTGCATTGATGTGAATCCTTTGGGTATATGCCTAAGAGGGGGATTGCCGGGTCCTGTGGTAAACTAATTCCCATTTTCCTGAGGAACCGCCATACTGATCTCCAAAGTGGCTGTATGAGTTTGCACTCCCACCAGCAGTGGAGGAGTGTTCCACTTTCTCCACATCCTCTCCAACATAAGTCATCACTGGTGTTTCTAATTTTAGCCATTCTGGCAGGGGTAAGATGGTATCTCAAAGTTGTTTTGATTTGCATTTCCCTGATAGCTAAGGATGTGGAGCATTTTCTTAAGTGTCTTTCAGCCTTTTTGATTTCCTCCATTGAGAATTCTTTCTTCAGTTCTGTACCCCATTTTTTAATAGGGTTATTTGGTGTTTTGTTGACTAGTTTCTTGAGTTCTTTGTATATTTTGGAGATCAGCCCTTTGTCGGATATAGGATTAGTGAAAATCTTTTCCCAGTCAGTGGGCTGCCGTTTGGTCTTGTCAACTGTGTCCTTTGCCTTACAGAAGCTTCTAAGTTTGAAGAGGTCCCATTTATTAATTGTTTCTTTCAGTGTCTGTGCCCCTGGAGTTATGTTCAAGAAGCGGTCTCCTATACCAATTTGTTCAAGGGTACCTCCTACTTTCTCTTCTAAGAGGTTCAATGTGGCTGGATTGATGTTGAGGTCTTTGATCCATTTGGACTTGAGTTTTGTGCATGGCGACAGACATGGGTCTATCTGCAGTCTTCTACACACCCTCATCCAATTGTGCCAGCACCATTTGTTGAAGATGCTGTCTTTGCCCCCATTGTATCATTTTAGCTGTTTTGTCGAAAATCAGGTGTTCATAGGTGCATGGATTAATATCAGGATTTTCAATTCGATTCCATTGGTCTACCTGTCTATTTTTATGCCAATACCAGGCTGTTTTCAGAACTATAGCTCTGTAGTAGAGCTTAAAGTCAGGAATGGTGATGCCTCCTGATGTTCTTTTATTGTATAGGGTTGTTTTGGCTATCCTGGGTCTTTGTTTTTCCATATAAAGTTAATTATTATCCTTTCAAGGTCGGTGAAGAATTGTGGTGGGATTTTAATGGGGATTGCATTGAATCTGTAGATTGCTTTTGGTAAGATTGCCATTTTTACTATGTTTATCCTACCTATCCAAGAGCATGGGAGGTCTTTCCATTTTCTGGTATCTTCTTTAATTTCTTTCTTTAGAGTCACAAAGTTCTTATTATATAGATCTTTTACTTGTTTGGTAAGCTGTTACACCAAGATACTTTATGTTGCTTGTGGCTATTGTAAAGGGTGATGTTTCTCTGATTTCTTTCTCTGCCTCTTTGTCGTCTGAAAAAATAGGGCTACTGATTTTTTTGAGTTTATCTTGTATCCTGCTAGTTTGCTGAAGGTGTTTATCAGCTGTAGGAGTTCCCTGGTAGAGTTTATTGGGTCGCTTATGTAAACTATCATATCATCTGCAAATAGAGACAGTTTGACTTCTTCCTTTCCAATTTGGATGCCCTTGATCTCCTTTTGTTGTCTTATAGCATTAGCTAGAACTTCTAGTACGATATTGAAGAGATATGGAGAGAGAGGACAGCCTTGTCTTGTTCCTGATTTTAGAGGAATTGGCTTAAGTTTCTCTCCATTCAGTTTGATGTTGGCAGTTGGTTTGCTGTATATTGCTCTTATTATGTTTAGGTATGTTCCTGTTATCCCTGACCCTCTAATACCTTTATCATGAAAGGGTGTTGAATTTTATCAAGGCTTTTTCTGCATCTAGGGAGATAATCATATGGTTTTTCTTTTCAGTTTGTTTATATGGTGGATCACGTTGATAGATTTTCGTATGTTAAACCATCCCCTGCAATCCAGGTATGAAGCCTACTTGATCATGGTGGATGATTTCTCTGATGTATTTTTGAATTCGGTTTGCCATTATTTTATTGAGTATTTTTGCATCGATGTTCATCAGGGATATTGGTCTGTAGTTTTCTTTCTTAGTTGTGTCTTTGTGAGGTTTGGGTACCAAAGTTATTGTGGCCTCATAAAAAGAGATTGGCAATAAACCTTCTGTTTCTATCTTGTGGAACAGTTTGAGGAGTAGTGGTATTAGTTCTTCCTTGAATGTCTGGTAGAATTCTGCACTGAATCCATCTGGCCCTGGACTTTTTTTCCTTGGAAGGCTTTCGATGACTGCTTCTATTTCATTTCGGGTTATAGGTCTATTTAAGTTGTTTGTCTGTTCTTGATTTAATTTTTTGGTAAGTGATAGTTATCCAGAAACTTGTCCATTTCCTTTGAATTTTCAATTTTTGTGGAATACAGATTTTCAAAGTATGACCTGAAAATTGTCTGGATTTCCTCTGTGTCTGTTGTTATGTTCCCCCATTTCATTTCTGATTTTGTTAATTTGCATGTTCTGTCTCTGCTTTTTCGTTAATTTGGATAAAGGTTTATCAATCTTGTTGATTTTCTCAAAAAACCAACTCTTTGTTGCATTGATTTTTTGTATTGTTTTCCTGGTTTCTATTTTGTTGATTTCAGCCCTCAAGTTGATTATTTCCTGGCGCCTGCTCCATGCGGGTGAATTCGCTTCTCTCTGTTCTAAGGTTTTCAGTTGCGCTGTTTAATTCATTTATGTGACTATCCTCTGTTTTCTTCATATGGGCACTTAGTGCAATGAACTTCCTCGTAGCACTGCTTTCAAGGTGTCCCATAAGTTCGGGTATGTTGTATCCTCATTCTCGTTGAATATTAGAAAGTCTTTAATTTCTTTCTTTATTTCTTCTTTGACCCAGGAGTGGTGCAATTGCACATTGTTCAGTTTCCATGAGTTTGCAGGTTTTCATGCTATTTGTATTGTTGTTGAATTCCAATTTTAAAGCATGGTGGTCCGATAAGATACAGGGGACTATTTCTATTCTCTTGTATCTGTTGAGGTTTGTTATGTCTCCTAGTATGTGGTCGATTTTAGAGAAGGTTCCATGTGGAGCAGAGAAGAAGGTATATTCTTTTGTCTTTGGATGGAATGTTCTATAGATGTCTGTTAGCCCCAGTTGAGACATAACTTCTGTTAATTCTTTTGTTTCTTTGTTGAGTTTCTGATTTGTGGTCCTGTCTAGTGTTGAGAGTGGTGTATTGAAGTCTCCCACTATAAGTGTGTGAGGTTTTATATGAGCTTTGAGTTTTAGTAGTGTTTCTTTTACGAATGTGGGTGGCTTTGTATTAGGGGCATAGATGTTCAGAATTGAGACTTTGTGTTGATGGATTTCTCCTGAGATGAATATGAAATGACCATCTTCATCTCTTTTGACTAGTTTTGGTTTGAAGTCTAGCTTGTTAGATATTAGGATAGCTACGCCTGCTTGCTTCTTATTTCCATTTGATTGGAAAATCTTTTCCCAGGATTTATGATTTTCTTTGGTCGATGAATCTATTTCTTCTACTTTATCTTCTGCGCCTTAGATTCTCTCTTCCATCTCTTGAATTCTGTTGGTTATGCTTGTGTCTGTAGTTCTTCATTTTTTGCCCAGTATTTCTATTTCCAGCATTCTTTGGGTTTGTGTTGACTTTATTTTCTCTATTTCAGTTTTCAAGTCTTGAACCTTTTCCTTTACCTGCTTAATTGTTTTTTCTTGGTTTTCTGTACTTTCTTTACTTTCCTTAAGGAAGTTTGTTCATTTCTTCCACTTTTTTGTTTGTTTTTTCCTCCATTTCCTTAAGGGATTTTCTCACATCTTTCAGGGCCTCTATCATTTTTATGATGGTAAGTAATGTTTAAGTCGTTCCCTTCTGCTTCCTCTGCTTTGTTGTTGTGTTCCATTCTAGTTGGTGTAGATTCCCTAGATTCTGGTGGTGTCATGCTTGTCTTTCTGTTATTAGGTGTTTTCTTTTATTGCTGTCTTCCCATAGCTTCTTCCCGTATGTGTTGTTGGGGTCTCCCCCTCTCTGTATGGTATTTTACCAGTGGGCTTATGTGGGTCAGATATTCAATACCTGTTGCTCTGTGTGGTCCAAGCTCTATAGGAGGTCTCTTCACAGACAGGGACCCATTCATGGGGTCAGAGCTGAGGATCCAGTACAAGATGCCTCTAGCGAATGGTTCTAGCCAATGGCTGGTGGAAGAAGACAAAAGTCTGAGCTGTAACTTGGGAAGTTTTTGCAGGATAGTCGGAAATCACTGGAAACTGGAACTCTCCTGCTTAGGCCTCTTTCTTTAGCTGAGGCCCTGCTTTTGGGGTCAGGGATCTTGCTGGTAGGAATTCAGAGTGGTTCTGTGGAGGTAAGTGGATCTCTGGGAGGGGCCCAGGACTTCAGCAGAGGACTGGAGGTTGGGGTCAGAGACCAAGCAGTTGGAAATTCTAAGTGGTTCTGCGTGGATAGTCAAGTCTCCTTTGTTCAGAGTTGCTCCGAGAAGACCCAGAAGTAGGGTGGACTGTTGGCTCCACCCTCTGTCCCAGTGCTCAACCAGGGAGGAGGTACAGTGGGCAGGGTAGGGCAGAGGATAGGGGAGTCAGGCTCGTGGTGTGGATAGGTGGGGGTGTATCACAGCTCCAAGGGTGCTCTCGATGGGGACAGGACACAGGAGCAGTGCGAACAGAGGCCAACCCAGGGAGTTTCTGGGGGGGAGGTTTTAGGGGATAGGCCACCCAATTGGGCCCAGACTCACCTCTAGCCAATGGCTCATGGAAGAGAACAAAGGCTGAGCTGTAACTTTGGAAGTTTTTGCAGGATAGTTGGATCTCACTGGAAACTGGAACTCTCTAGCTGAGGCCTCTTTCTTTAGCAGAGGCCCTGCTTTGGGGGGTCAGGGATCTTCCTGGTGGGAACTCAGAGTGGACTCACGGAGATAGGCCGATCTTATCCTATTTAATTGATTTTTCCCCTTTGCTGTAAGAACTTTCATATAGTCAAAAATATTAGTTTGTGACTGACTCCCAACTAAAAATTTGAGCAACAGTGGAAAGGCTACCATGAATGCCCTTCCCTGATAATGAGATTGATGACTTACTTATCCACCATCATACAGGCCTCATCTAGTAGCTGATGGAAACAGAAGCAGACACCTGCAACTGAACATTGAGCCAAACTGGAATCCAGATGCAGAGACAGAGGACAAGACCAGGCTCCACAAACCCACAGAGACAGCTGACCTAAACAAGGAGGAGTTAATGGGCCCCTAGACTGATATCTGGAAATCCAGCACTGGACTGACTCAGACCCCCTGAACATGGATCTCAGATAGAAGGCCTGGGCAGTCTAAGGGACTTTTGACAGTGAAACCAGGATGTATCCCTGGTGCACAAAATGTCTTTGGTGGCAAGTTCCCCATGGAGGGATACTCCACTAACTTAGATACAGGAGAGGATGCCTAGTCCCTACTTCAAATGACTTTGACAGTTTTAGATGACCCCTCCTGAAAGGCATCACCCTACATGTGGAGTGGGGGGGGGTGGGAGAGGATGGTGGCGGGGGAGCATGGGAGGGTGGGAGAGAGGGAAAGAGGCAGTGAGGGAGGGAGAGGGAACTGGGATCAATATGTAAAATAAAAATAAAAAATAATAAAAAAAAAGTCAGTTCATTAGTTTTTAATTTACTGCAGTGTTAGACTGCCTACCAGAAAGCCTTTACTTATATGCCTACATCTTGCTCAGTTCCCCTATGATTTCCTATAAGAACTTTAGGGTATAAGGACATTAATGTCTTGAATAAAGTTGTGTTCATGGAGTGAGTGACAGAGATGTATACTCTCATTTTTTAACATGTACACATCAGGTTTTCGCTCATTTGTTCAAAATACATTTTTTGAGTTTTTTTTTTTTTTTTTTTTTTGTTTGCTCATTTGCTTTTTGTTTTTTCCCTACAATATGTTTTTTGCCTTTGAGAAAAATCAGATGGAAGTAACTGTATGTGTCTGTTTCTGGGTCCATTACTATATGGCATTGATGTTTATGTCTCTGTAATCTGTAACACGTTTTTTTTTTCTTTATTAAAGGTCTATAGTCCAGCTATAAATCATGTATAATGTTACCTTTAGCATTGTTTCTCTTTACAAAGGATTCCTTTAGCTCTACAAGGTCTTTGGTCTTCAAAATATATTTTGAGCTTATGTTGTCATTCCTGTTACTGTTAATGTGTTCAAAATTTAGCTAGGACTACAATGATCCTGTAAATCACTTAAAAATATGTCCATTTCCACAATGTTAATTCTGTTATTCCAATTTCTAATGTCATTGTTAATTTGTGTTGTCAGTGTGTTTTGTTGTGTTTTATTTTTAAATATTTTTTAACTTCCTTGATGAGGTTTATTTCTAGAAATTTTTAAAGGTATGATAAAAAGAGTTGTTTTCCTAGTTTCTTCTTGGTTTTTTAAATTATTGGTATGTGTAAAGTTACAGATCTTTGTGTGCTGACTTTGTATCCTGTTGCTGTGCAAAAAAGTATTTTTCAGTTCTTAGAATTTATGGTGGGATCTTCAAGATCTCCTATGAATGTGATTATACATATATATATATATATATATATATATATATATATATACAGCAAATGGGAATAATATGACCCTTTAATCTTACTTGAATCATTGTCGAGTCTACCTTGACCAGCAAGGACACACAACCACGATTCTTCTTCAAGCAGTTTATTCAGAAACCTTGTACATCAGCTTCTGCTCCTCCCAGCCCCAGCAAGCCCTTAAATATGTGCTCACTGCCCAATCAGCTCATGCCACCTGGAGATCCCGGATAGTCCACAGAAGGAGGAAGCATACCAGATCCATCAAGCACTTCCAAATAAGGCTTGTTTACAGCTAAGCTTGGACTACCTGGCATCCAGCCAGGCACCACTTTGGGGCTTTGGCTTCCCACAAATCATTTTATTTTTCTTTTGTTTTCTAATTAGGAGTTCAGACTAGACTTGCTGTCAGTTAGTAGTCTGAGACATGGAGCTATATCACTCCAGAAAATTTTATGTTTTTTTGAGCGTACTCAGCAGGAAAAAGAAAATTTTAAACAAAGAAATGGATAAAGAGATCAAACACTGATGGCTAGTCTCTGACTGAAATTTAACATTTAATAAATGAATAAAGTACTAAAGTAGAGGAAAGTGAACTTGGCAGGTGTGCAGAATGGGGCTATGGGCCCTGCCTGGACTTTGATGCAGAATGAGTAGTATCCAGAGAAGATTCCTTCTCTGGATAATGTGGATATTGATAATAGCATTTACTATATAATAGTTTATTCACTTTTATACTATTTTTGTCATTCAAAACAAGGAATAGTACACAAACCTTGTTCCTATGCATTTATAAGTGCTGATTTGTACTTCTGTTACTGCCTCTGCTAATATTACATATTTTCAAATGAAGATTTTTGAGAGTAATACCAATTTCTATCTAATATATCAACAGTAATATTGAATGATTTCTTATTAAATTATTAACACAGTTTAAATTTAGCATGTCCTCATTGCTATTCTAAAATCTCATTAGCTTTGTTTTCCTTATTTTGAAAATGTTGTAGCCCTGTTTTAATGTTCTTTGAGTGTGTTTACATTCTGGTTAATTAGCAAAGAAAGGTCTTCTAGCTTAGCACAAGTCTTATGATTAGTAACAAACTGTTAAAAATCAAAGTTACATTGTAATTGAGCAAACTAAATTATAATTCTACTATATGAACCACAAAATACACAATTATTTTTGTTTGTAACATTTGGTATTCACATTCAATCATCTTTTAGGAGTTGTAAGCCACTATTCTTGAACAACAGGAAAGTACAGACTGGTTTGCCAAGAAGTCAGTAACTCTTATCCTTTGTTTATTCAACAAACACAATTGTATAAATAATTACTTTTTACCTGACTATCACCTCACAATAACATCAATGTCAAATTAATAGAAGTACACTGAACTTCAAAATTCTTAATTTGAAGAATAATATGACATCTATGATTGAGCTGAAATTGTAGTGATTATTACCCTTGCAATATTTTAGTTTCAATAAACTGACTTATAGTTTATAAAACATTATTGGAAGTATTTAACTTTCTGTAAAATCTTTAAAAGTTCTCAAAAAAAATTGTTAGTATAACCAAGTTTAATGAGGGGTCAAAGAATTCTTCTGAAATCCAATAGCTCATTGGAAAGATGACATATTTTACCACTTCGCAGGATTCAGAAAAACAATGTTCACATAATCATGGAGAAAAAATAGAGTATGTTTAATCAGCAAAATTCTTTGCATTTATCATTTTAATAATGAGCATAAATAATTGCCTTATAGAAATTCATGGAATATACCCAAATAATAAACTATTCCAATATCATTTAATATTCTATGCTACCACTTAATGAGCCATTCAATGACAATTATTTAAGCATTGACTATTCAGAATTAAACTCTGTAACAGTTCTTTCAAGTTATCTAGAACACTGTTATGAAAAAGTTCTAAGAAGTGAAGAATGAAAAATAATATGAGCAAGAAATAAATATAAATCAACAATAATAGAAAATCCTCATCAATTTCCCAAGTGACAAACTGGGTAACAGTTTTACTTAAATCAAGTATTGCAACCAAATATGACTGATGAAATACAATGTGATGTCTCTGGTAAATGGAAAATACTAATCATGAGAAACATCAGCTTAGTACAAAGAATACAAACTTTGAAGCCTAGATGGCTTTTTTTTCTGTAAGAAGCAACCAGTTATTAAAGTGCATTCATAATGTGCATCAGTCTTTTTACATATACCATGTTATTTTAATTCTCATCTACTTTTTTCCCTAAATTTTAATGGAATTGGTAAGAAATCAGTTCTCTTGGAGAAGTGATTCAAATCAAACACCTCAATAAGACTCAGTAAGCTACTGATAAGACTTTTCTTTTTCAATATGGGAAGAAATCATAGTGTTTATCTAGAACAAAAATGAAACAAATCAAAATGATACCAATGGAATGACTTTGTATATAACATTAAAATTATCCTGTGTCAGCACTTTAATTTCTAGTCTCTATGTAAACAAATCACATTGTATCCATATCTATGCTCATACCAATCTTTCAAGACTGAATTCATATAGGAATCAAAATAACAATTATCAGTGATTGTCTCTGATATGAAAATGATTTATAAATCATGACTGCTAAATTAAGTTTAGGAAATATGCTTAAAATTATAAAATTGTTTTCTAGAAAGAAACACAAGGTAGATAGATTCATGAGCTTATTTCAGACCTACTTAAAAGAATTCCTTAAATTACCTATTTTTTAACATACATATTAACCAATGGGCTTAGCAATTTTAAGAATAGAAAGTAGATAATAAATTAAGTGGACACAATACCATTTGAGAAGTTGGTATTGCCTTATCTGTCCTTCCATAGGTGTGTGGTCTCCAGAGCATTCTAGTGTCTGGACTCTCCTCGGCAGGAAGCTCTTCTCTTCTTCAGGTGAGTAGATATGAGTCACCACTTGTGAAATGCTTGCTGTGTGCCTTACATTGATAATGTCATAGAATTTAATCCTCTCAAAACAACCCTGGACAATTAAGGATCACCTGGGGTATCACCATCATGTAAATCTCTATAATAGAGCCATACTAACAAAAACAACTTGGTATTGACATAAAATCAGACAGGTGAACCAATAGAATCAAATTTAAGATGCTGATATCAACCCACACACACATGAAAACCTAATTTTTGACAAAAAAGCTAAAAATGGAAAATGGAAAAAATAAAGCACATTCAGCTGGGCAGCGGTGGTACAAGCCTTAAATCCCAGCACTTGGGAGGCAGAGGCAGGTAGATCTCTGTGATTTTGAGAACAGCCATGCATATAAGAGCTAGTTCTAGGACAGCCTCCACACACACAGAGAAACCCTGTCTCAAAAACCAAAAAAAAAAAAAAAAAAAAAAAAAAAAAAAGTAATTCAATAAATGGGGATGGTTTCCCTGTGTGTCCATCTGTAGAAGAATGTAAATACATCCATACATCCATATCTAATGCTATGTATAAAACTGAAAGCCAAATTGAAGAGCTCATTGTAAATCCACCCATGCTGAACTTCATATAAGAGAAAGGAGAAAGTAGGAAATGCTCTTGTGACCATAGGCACAGTAGACTATTTCCTAAACAAAACACCAGTATCACAGACACTGAGAACAATAATTAATGAACTGTACCTCCTGAAACTGAGAGGCTTCTGTAAGGCAAAAGGCAAGATCAACAAGACAAAATGGCAGCCAATAGCATTGGAAAAGTCCTTCACCAACATAGGGATGATCTCTAAAACATACAAAGGATTCAGGAAACTAGACAGCAAGCTACCAAATAATCCAATTAAAAACATGATCTCCTGAGAATATTGAGAGTGGGGGGGGGCAGTGAGTGGAGAGGGAGCTAGGAAAAAGAGAAGGGGAGGAGAGGAAAGCAGGTGGAACTAGGAAGACTGAGTCAGAGTAGACAGACAGAGAGAGAGACCATAATAGAGGGAGACATTTTAGGTTTAAAGAGAAAACTGGCTCTAGAGAAATGTCCAGAGACGTACAAAGCTAACCACAACTAACAATTTGAGTAACAGTGGAAAGGCTACCATAAATGCTCTTCCCTGGTAAAGAGATTAATGACTAACTTATTCACCATCATACAGTCCTCATCTAGTAGCTAATGGAAACAGAAGCAGACACCTACAACTAAACACTGAGAAGAACCAGAATCCAAATCCAGAGAGGGAAGACAAGACGAGGCTACAGAAACCCACAGAGACAGTTGACCTGAACAAGGAGGAGCTAATGGGCCCCCAGACTGATAGCTGGGAATCCAGCATTGGACCAACTCAGACCCTCTGAACACTGGTCTCTGTTTGAAGGCCTGGGCAGTCTAAGGGACCTCTGACGGTGGAACGAGAATGATTCCATTGTGCACAAAAGGACTTTGGGAGCATGTTCCCCATGGAGGGATACTCCCTTAACCTGGAGGCAGAAGAGAAGTCCTAGTACCTACTTCAAATGACTTGACAGATTTAGATGACCTCTCCTGGAAGGCATCCCCCTACATGTGAAGTGAAGAAGGGATTGAATGGGAGGGTTCTTGGGGGGCATACGAGGATGGAAGAGAGGGAGGGATGGAGGGTCAGAGAGGGAATTGGCATCAATATATAAAATGAGAAAAAGTTAAAAATAGGGTACATATCTAAACAGAATTATTAATAGAACAATCTCAAATAGTGGAAAGACACTTAAGGAAATGCTCACCATCCTTAATCATCAAGGAAATACAAATCAAAAGAACTCTGATACCATCTTACACCTATCAGAATGGCTTAGATAAAAAATATAACTGATAGCTTATGCTGGAGAAGATGTGAAGGGGAACATTGTTCCATTGCTGGTGGGAGTGCAAAGTTGTACAGTCTATGGAAATCAGTATGGCTATTTCTTACAAAATTAAGAATGAACCTACATCACGACCACTTTTGGTCATATATCCAAAGGAAGCATACTCACACCATGAGGACATTTGCTCAACTATGTTCATAGAAACATTATTTTTAATAGCCAGAACTTGGAAACAGCTTAGATGCCCCTCAACTGAAGAATGGATAAAGAAAATGTGGTACATTTACAAAATGGAATACTATTCAGCTTTAAGAAGCAATGATATCCTAAAATTTGCAGACAAATGAACAGAGGTATAATATACAATCCTGATGAGTTAACCCAGACCCACAAATATGAATATAGTTAGTATGTACTGACTCATAAATGGATACTAGACATACAAAAGATACCCAGCCTACAAGCCACAAACCCAGAAAAATCTAGAAACCATTTCTAGGAACAGATGCAAGCAGCTGCAGAAATCCAGAACTAAACATTTGGCAAGCTACTGAAATACAATCGAAGTGAAGAAAGAGTGATGATATGAACAAAGGGGTCAAGATCATGATGGGGAAACTCAGGAATCAGCTTACCTAAGCTAATGGGAGGTCACTGATTCTGGTCTGACAAATGGGGAACCTGTATAAAACCAAACTAGACTTCCTTAATATAGGTGACAATGGTGTGGCTGGGGCAATATAAGAGGCCACTGGCAGTTGGCCCAAGATCTAACTCTAATACACAAACTTACTTAGTGTACCCCATTCTAAATGGAGAGATAGCTTGCTTAGCCTAGATATGGGCAGAGAGTGCCTTGTTCCTGTCAATGAAACATTGATACAGACTTAGACTTCCATGAGGAGGCCTCTCCAAGGAGCAGATGAGAGGTTCAGGAGTGGCTGGAGAGGAGGGAGGGGAACTGGTATTGTAATGTAAAAAACAAATTAATAATTTATAAAGAAAGAGTTTGTTTGGCTTGTATGTCTATAGGGATAATGGTCCATGACTGTACAGCTGCTGTAGCAAATGGGCTGCAGGAGTCACAGCTGAGAGCTCACATATAAAACCACAACCAAAAAGCAGATAGTATGAACTTTAGATGGAGAATTTTCTAAACTTGATGGCCTGCCCTTGGTAACATATTTTCTCTATCAGCAACACACTTTCTAAGCCTATCCAAACATTGCCACCTACTGGGCTACCAAGTATTCAGTAAGCCAAGAATATAGAAGAGATCTCATTCAAAGTACCACAGTCCATACATGACATTAAAGGTTTTCATAATAAGGAGACAAAATTCTTACACATGGCATCACTGTAGTTAGAAAGACACAAAAATTGTGAGGACTGTAAGAGGATGATCACTAAAAAAGAATAGGAAGTCATTAACAACTGGAATAGAGAAATATTTTGTGAATATGTTGAGTATACAATAAAGAAGTTTTTATGTGTTGATACTTAACTCTGTCCACAATGTATTTGTAGTAGATGTAATAGTCTATTTTACTACACTAGAACACATCAAAAGTGGCATATAACATCTATTAGAAATAGTTGATTTTCTGACTGTACTGAATGATAGATTTTTGAACATTATCCACAAAAAAACTGAACAAATAATAACAAGTGATTCAAGAAACATCTCCTGCATTGATTTTAGTGCAGTGCACCTTTGAAAGAAAACCCTAAATAAAAGGAGCAATGCAAGATACTCATATGTCATGATATGGAGAAATTAATATTACCTGGTTGTATGAAGCAAAAGTGCTATACAAATACATTGTTACAAAATTTATATTTGAATAGACAGTATGAGAGGGAAGTTTAGACCCAGATTACAACATGTCATCTCTTATGGTTTCAGGTCTGTATTAGCAAACTAAACAATTGTAGATGAATTCCAAATTGTTTTGGTCTGTCTCAGATATTTCTCTCTTCAACAAGCCATTAATCAAATTATATTTCATTAGGAAAAAATTTGTACTTATTACTTTTGATAGAATTCTGTGAGCAATGGTTTTATGTATATACATTTATTCATATATTTATTCATATATTTTCTGCCTGTATTGACTTATATTAAAACATTTGAAATAAATTTAACATTAATAAATTAAATTAAGATAGCTATAGAGACTTATGTCATTAAAGATGGAAGAATGATAATAATCTAAATATCTCATCTTATCATAGCTGTCATATGTCAATAGTATAAAAACATGGTTTGTGAAATTCTAAGACACAATTGGACACTTATCTTCATAAAGAATAAATCCATATTTATTTTTTTATTTCTACCATGAATTAAGTATGCAAGTGAAGTTAGGGAAAAATTTCCACCAAATTTCAGAAATATTATTTGCATTTTTTTTACTGAGACAAGAAATGTTTGTTGACAAATGATTTTTCTTCACATAGTTCTTTTTTAAGTAAGTTTTTTTTCACTAATGAAAATTTATGAAATCAAGTTAAATTTTAAATATCCTTTAAAGGAAATTATTTAAAAAATAATACATAATATCATGGTTTTGTTTTCTGCACATTCTCACAACAAATGATTTTTAGCTTACATTTATAAAATAATAGCACAAAATGATTAAATAGGAAATATGTATCAAGTTCAACATTTTCTCATGTCAAAGCACAAGATACCTCCTTAATAACATAATACATTGTTCTTTGTACTAGGTCTGGCTTATGTAGGCTCTCTCATTTGCAGCAACTATAACACCATCACACTCTTTATACTCTACCAAGCAGCTAAAAGAATTTTTCTGTATGTAGATTTAAATTATAATCTACATTGGACTCCACTGGACAATGTAAATGTCAGCAGGATAGAGTGACAGGCAGGAAATCCAAGCTGAGATACAGCAGAAGAAGGGCAGAGTCTGGGAGACACCATCTAGCTACCAAGGAAGCAAGACATAGAAAAAATATGGTACCAAGCCACAAAGCACTTGGCAAAGTATAGTTAAAATATATGGGCTAATTTAAATATAAGAGCTACCTAATAATATGGATGAGCCATTGGCCAAACATTTATAAATAATGTCAAGCCTCTGATTGGTTGTTTATGAACTGACAGGTGGAAGAGAAACCTCCAATTACATGTATTCAAAGTGCCCCTAATGGGAAAATGGACAAATAGATCCACTAAACTTATCTTACCCACTCCCAAAAGTCTGTCTTCCAATGAAATGGAATAAACGTTATTTAGTATCCATTTCTCTGTTGGCTAAGGATGTTGAACACTTTTTAAATGTGCTTGGTAGACATCGTAGTGAAAGCCCTTTAATAAAATATTGGAACCAGAGGGAGAAAAGCATGTGTGAGTTGAAGGGTAGCTTAGTCTACATAGTGAGGTCCTAGTCAGCCAGTGAAATATTGACATAGAAAATCTCTCTCTTTCTCTCTCCTTTCCTCTATCCCCCATCTCTGTTTCTTTTTCTCTCTCTTTCTAAAGTGTTTATTATTTAGCAGGCATTGTATTTCTCATTTTGAGAAGTATTTTGTTTAGTATCACAGTCCATTTTTAATTTGAATTATTCGTTTTCTTGATTATTTTTAACTTTATTTTTAGTCATTTGTATAATCTAGACCCTAATCCTCTGTCATATATAGAACTTGCAAAGGTTTTCTCCCATGCTATGGGTTGCATTTTCATTCAATAGTTTTCATTAATGTACAGAACCTTTTAATTTAATAATATCCCACTTGTTGATAGTTGATCTACTTCCTATTTTCAAGGAGTTCTATTCAGAAAGTTCATGACTATGTTTAATAGTACGTTAATTTTTAGTTCCAGGGAAAGAACTCCTTTTCCTGACTCCCCCCATGAGCAGAAGATATGCAAATGATTCACATTTATGCATTCAGGCAAAACACTCATACACATAAAGTAAACAAGTTCTAAGGAAATAAAATAAATTAAAACAAACACTCTTTAAAAGAAACTGCCAAAAGAATATGTCAATACAATCTAACACCAGTATTCAGGAAGCTAACTTATTTTTGTCTTTTCATTGGAATATTTTCTAGTCTTGTCTAAACAAAATGCACATGGTTATTCACTGTCACGTATAATAAACATAATGCAGAAATTATTTATAGATATTTTGTTTATACCACCAAAACACTGGTAAATATGAATATAGTAGAAATTATAATGCTTATTGATCAGCAAAGCTAATAAAATATAGTGTTCTTAAGTATAAAGCAAAACCTAAATATGCAGGACATATATAATGACAACACAGACCAATATACATTCTACATTACCTCATAAGATAGTATAGTTTTTATCCAATTCTTCAGATGTTTTGTATGCTTAAATATAACTTCAAAATGAATTTTTCTTTGGTGCCTTTTCCCTGTATAGTCTACTTGCTCCCAAACAAGAAAAATTAGCTAACATGTATTATTATTTTACTTTGAAAGGAAAGATTCATTCAAACAAAAGTGTGTAGAATGTCTTATTAATAAAGAAAAAAGTAGGAAGGCACACAATTACCTACATATTAATGTCCCTTCCCATTTGACCATATGTAGAATATTCACATGTTTACCCTCAAATACTTTTGTCCTCATAGATAAGTCTGCTATATTAAAAATATTTCAGTCACAATTTGGCTGCTGCAGGTTATAAGAAATACTTTACGCTATATTATAAATACTAACTATACTTCAGAGGTTCTTGAAAATCAGCCGAATAATGTACATATGTCCTGCAAGCTGATAACATTTTGCTGGTTACCACCTCCCAACCCCCCAGAGAGCTTTTCAGTGCAGAACTAGAGTGAGCAACAATCCCTTCAGAAATATTCTCAATTTCAAATAATATTTGATGTACATAGTCTTTAAAATGTCATGAGTAATAAGAGTAGTGAAGCTCTTCCATTGCTGGTGGGAGTGCAAATTCCTACAACCACTTTGGAAATCGTTATGACGGTTCCTCAGGAAAATGGGTCTACCACAAGATCCAGTAATTCCTCTCTTAGACACATAGCCAGACAATTCACATGCATACATTAACGTCATATGTTCAACTGTGTTCAGAGCAGCATTGTTTGTAATAGCCAGAATCTGGAAGCAACCTAGATGCCCCTTAACTGAAGAATGAATAAAGATAATGTGGTACTTCTACACAAAGGAGTACTACTCAGTGGGTGAAAAAATGGAATCTTGAAGTTCACAGGCAAATGCATGGAACTAGAAGAAACCATCTCGAATGAGATAACCCAGTCACAAAAAAAGACAAACATGGTATGCTGTAGTGAGGTAGTCCTTCTGTAGCACTGACCACGCCCATTGGGGGGTGGAGCGATGGGCGGAGAGGACCTGAGGAAGGAGGTCGGAGGGGGCCAGGAAGGCGCTCTCTTTCTGGCTTGACTCGGACAGGAGAGGATCGGGTTGAATTTCCTGGTGTTCATCTGTCTAGGTTGTAAGTTATTTCTCCCTGAATAAACATCTATTCGGCCTATTTGTTTATCCTGACCATTATTTACCGCAATATCTGGTGTCAGAAGCGGAATTTACCTGGGTTTTGCCCCCAGGCGGCAGAAGCCGCCCCCCCCCCCCCACCTTCCCCAACGGGCAGGGTTTAACCAGGTGGACTCACCACAGCTTTGGGACATTTGCCTCTTCCTTACTGCAAAGGAGATCTTTGCCGCTAAAGCAGACCTGAGAAGGCACTTACCGCTTAACATTTTTTGCCCATTTCCGCACGGGACTTTGCATTCGCGCAGAGCCTCTCGGCGGCACCCGCCCGGCGGCACCCGCCCGGCTTGCACGCGTTTCGTCTTGTGTTACAAGTAACTCCAAAAGTCCCCTTTTAACAAAATTCTGCTTGCCATAGTTTGTTAAGAACTTTTTACAGGAACCGGGATCAGACGAGCCTGGGCGGCTAGGCGCTATTTGATGACACACCTCCAGGCGTAGCTACCACAAGCTGAGATCTACAACTAAAAGCATCAAAGTTCCAGGACAGCAGAATTACACCTAAGGTAATTGTAACATCCTTTGCAATTTAAGCTGATATAAAATCTGAGATAAATTGTTCTATAACTATGGCAGATAATTTTACTATGCAGAACTTTAGGAATTATTTTACTTCATATGTAGAAGGGATTTTAGCAGAAGAAACTTATGACTGGACCAATATATACTTTTATTTTGTAATAGCAATGGGTTTCATCATTAACATGATATTCTTAAAGAAATGGTTTGAGATTACAGCAAACAATAAGGAACTTGTACAAACCATGGGAGACTTAGTAACAAAGATTCGAAACATTGAAAATGATAGAATTCAAAGCATAGAGACAAGGATTCAAAACATTGAAAATGATGGAATTCAAAGCATAGAGACAAAGATTCGAAACATTGAAAATGATAGAATTCAAAGCATAGAGACAAGGATTCAAAACATTGAAAATGATGGAATTCAAAGCATAGAGACAAAGATTCGAAACATTGAAAATGATAGAATTCAAAGCATAGAGACAAGGATTCAAAACATTGAAAATGATGGAATTCAAAGCATAGAGACAAAGATTCGAAACATTGAAAATGATAGAATTCAAAGCATAGAAAATATAGAAAGAAAGATTCAGAATATTGAAGATGGCGTTGGCGAGCTGAAAGGTATAATTTGTTTAATGTCAGATACTTCAATAACCAGAACAGAAACAATGCAATGCATTAACAAACTAGCAGAAACAGCCCACTCCTGGTCGGAGGAAGCTACTAATAA
The DNA here is from genome assembly GCF_943737965.1 of Phodopus roborovskii. NCBI lineage: Eukaryota > Metazoa > Chordata > Mammalia > Rodentia > Cricetidae > Phodopus > Phodopus roborovskii. The sequence continues at coordinate 22,543 of NW_026126250.1, forward strand.
GTTTAAAAAACTGGAACATCAGATAGAAAGACTAGATGACAGAATCTCTTCCATGTCTGAGGATAATGGCAAGCTAGCAGATAGAACATTGTTTCTGGAAGGCAGTTTACACGCCATTCAGATAATATCTAAGGATGATAAGATTAAAAACATGGAATCATTTGTAGTTGGAGAAAGTAAGAAACTGACTGATGCAATGAAGTCTCTAGAAAGTTATTTGATTCAAGAAGTTCAGACACTCAAAGAAACAATGGTGAATAGATTTCAGGCTTTAGAAGACCTTCAGTCTGATACATCAGAAGAACTACAGGTAATAGGGCATGAAAAAGATTTAAAATTTTCCACACCATTTAGGGTCAGGGGAGCTTTCCCTGTATCTATTCATGAAAAGCCAGCAACGAAGAAACATCCAAAAGGTGTCGTTGCATATCAGTGGGAACCAATATGTATGAAAGATTTAAAAGGTATAAAGGAAGCAGTAGTCTCTTATGGCATGCATTCACCTTATGTGAAGCAATTAGTAGAATCATGGGCATGGAATAACAAGGTAACCCCTAAGGATTGGGATCAATTAATATCAGCTGTCCTTGAAAGCGCCTCTCAAATAGAATGGAGGGCTTTATGGAGAGAGGAAGCAAAAGCTCTTGAACTTCAGGGCTTAAAGAAAGGGTATAAAGCTCCCCAAGATAAAATTCTTGGTGAGGGTCTCTATGCTGACCCAGAAACCCAAGCTGCCTATGATGAACACATCTTGTCTCTATGCAGTACAGCAGCTTTGAATGCTTGGGATAAGGTTCATGAATTAGGAGAGAGGATAGAACCTTATACCAAGATAAAGCAAGGACCTAGAGAACGTTTTAGTATCTTTTTAGAAAGATTATCTAGGGCAGTACAATTAGAGATAGCAGACATAGATGCTAGGCGAATACTCATAGAATCTTTAGCTTATACGAATGCGAATCCTCAATGCAAACAGGTGCTTTGGCCTTTAAAAATGCGATCAGCACCCTTGGATGAATGGGTCCTATATACAGGCAACATTGAGTATAATGACAATAAGACTGAAGCATGGATAGGAGAAGCCATATCTAAAGGTCAGAGAAGATATCAAGATAACAGAGTTCCTTACTATGGTGACTTAGAAGCTTGGGTAGGAGAAGCCATCCCCAAAGGTTTGAAAAGATATCATAATGTCAGATGTTATAACTGTGGTAAGATAGGACATCTAAAAAGAAATTGTAGGCAAAGCTTCCCTAGAAGTAACACCCCCAGGAATGAATCAAACAGAAGGCCTCAGCCTTCTGGGTTATGTAGAAGGTGTGGCAAAGGCAGACACTGGACAAATGAGTGTAGATCGACCAGAGACAAGCAAGGAAACCCTTTACCATCGGGAAACTCCTTGGGGGGCCTCTCGAAGGCCCCCACATCACAGGTGGTTCGAACATTCCCAGTCACAGTGGAAGACAATCTCCCACAGGACAATTAGAAAATTCTGTGCCTTTTATAAAAACTCATACTGCTCTGGATGACGAACTAGTGACGGAAGTTGAATCAAACATGACAGAAGGAAATGAAAAACGTATATTTTGGCAAACTGCTATAAATAGTCATAGGCCTAGATTGATAGTTAAGATGAATAATAGACTGTTTGAGGGTCTGGTGGACACTGGAGCTGATGTAACTATCATATCTAATAAATCTTGGCCTCAAAGATGGCCCCTGCATGAGGTAAATGTTCAATTCTTAGGGATTGGAACCCTGGCTCAGGTAAAACAAAGCACGAGATGGATTGACTGTATAGGACCAGAAGGACAGAGAGGGAGGTTGAGACCATATGTGGCTGATGTAGTGATAAATTTATGGGGTCGTGATCTATTACAGCAATGGAATACACAGATTAACATTCCTCCTGTATTAGATAGGAACCATAGACGACCTCATGATTGTGGAAAGAATACTGTTAAGTACTATACAAGACAGAGACCAAATATCCAGGCAGTACAAAAACAAAATACAAATGCTGAACAAACAGAGGAACCAAAAGCCCTACCTTTAAAATGGCTAACAGAGGAACCTGTCTGGGTAGGACAATGGCCTATGACCTCTGAGAAGTTAGAAGCTTTAGAAAGCCTGGTTCAGGAACAGCTAAATGCTGGACATATTGAGGAATCAACCAGCCCTTGGAATTCTCCTGTATTTGTGATCAAAAAGAAATCTGGTAAATGGAGAATGCTTACAGACCTGGAGAGCCATCAATAAAGTTATCCAGCCAATGGGCTCTCTACAGCCTGGAATGCCCTTGCCTTCTTTGATACCCAAAGAATGGCCTATTATAGTTATTGATTTAAAGGATTGCTTCTTCACTATACCTTTACAAGAACAAGACAAAGAGAAATTTGCCTTCACGGTACCTAATTATAACAATTCTCAACCGGTGAAGAGATATCAATGGAAGGTTTTGCCACAGGGAATGCTAAATAGCCCCACCCTGTGCCAATATTTCGTAAAAAGCCGTTAGAAATAATTCGTAAACAGTTTCCACAATCCATAATCTATCATTACATGGATGATATATTGTTAGCTGACTCTAAAGGAGAAATATTAGAAAAAATGTTTGAGAAAGTAAAGGAAGTTTTACCTCGCTGGGGATTACAAATTGCACCTGAAAAAATACAAAAAGGAGAGTCTATCAACTACTTAGGATATAAAATAGGTCTACAGAAAATTAGACCACAAAAAGTACAGATCAGAAGAGATCGCTACCAGACTCTTAATGATCTTCAAAAATTACTAGGAGAGATTTCTCAACTGCAAACCATAATTGGAGTAGAAGGGCATGATTTGAAAAACTTGAAAATGGCCCTAAAAGGAGATAAGGACTTGAATAGTCCACGAATACTATCAGCTGAAGCTGAGAAGGAATTAGAATGGGTAGAAAAGAGGATACTAGAAGCACATGTGGACCGTGTGGATCCAAACCTAGACTGTATTCTGGTTATATTACCATCTAGAGAATATCCTTCAGGGATTTTGATGCAGAGAGAAGATATCATATTAGAATGGATATTCCTACCACATAAACAGAATAAAAAACTGAAAACATATATAGTAAAGATCTCTGACTTGATTATAAAAGGTAAATTAAGACTTCGTCAGCTAATAGGAAGGGACCCAGCAGAAATTATAGTACCTTTAACTAATGAGGAAATTTCTTCCTTATGGAAAGATAACGAATATTGGCAGAGAGCTTGCAGTAACTTTTTGGGAACAATTAGCAACAACTATCCCAAAACTGAGAGAATCAAATTCATAAAGAAAACGATTTGGATTCTTCCACGCATTGTAAGAAAAACACCTATTTCTGGAGTTCATACATTCTACACTGATGCAAATAAATCAGGTAAGGCAGGATATAAATCAGGAAATATTAGTAAAGTGGTTCAAAGCCCTTACAATTCTGTACAAAAGGCAGAATTGTATGCCATTCTCATGGTACTTATGGATTTTAAAGAACCCCTCAATATAGTTACTGACTCTCAATACGCAGAGAGAGTCGTTTTACACATTGAGACTGCAGAATTTATTCCTGACAATACAGAATTAACTTCATTGTTTATACAGTTACAAGATACTATCAGAAAGAGGACTCATCCTATATATATAACACACATCAGATCCCATACGGGTCTGCCAGGTCCTCTAGCACAAGGCAATGATGAAATTGATCGTTTATTGATAGGAAGTGTGCTAGAAGCCTCAGAGTTTCATAAGAAACACCACGTGAACAGCAAAGGTTTAAAAAAGGATTTTTCTATCACTTGGGAACAAGCCAAGGAAATAGTAAGGAAATGTCCTACTTGCTCATTCTATAACCAAACTCCTTTACCACCAGGCAGTAACCCTAAAGGTATAAATAGGAATGAAATATGGCAAATGGATGTGTTTCATTTTGCAGAATTTGGAAAATTAAAATATGTACATCACACTATAGATACATTTTCAGGGTTTCAGTGGGCTACTGCTCTGAGCTCTGAAAAGGCTGATTCTGTTATAACGCACCTTTTAGAGGTAATGGCCATTATGGGCATACCTGCACAAATAAAAACTGACAATGCTCCAGCATATGTCTCCAGCAAATTGAAACAGTTTTTTGAGTATTACAAGATAAAGCACATAACTGGTATACCACACAATCCTACAGGACAAGCAGTGGTTGAGAGATCCAATCGTACTTTAAAAGAAATGCTCCATAAACAGGCAGGAGGAACCAAAACACCCAAACACAGATTACATAATGCTTTATTAACATTAAACTTTCTTAATGCTGATGAAAAAGGAAAAACAGCTGCAGAAAGACACTGGACAATAGAAAAAACTTCTGAACTAAATCAGCCAGTGTATTTCAAGGATGTACTGACCTCAGAATGGAAAGCAGGATATGTGTTACGTTGGGGTAGGGGTTTTGCATTTGTATCTACAGGAGAAGAAAAACTATGGATACCATCTAAGTTAATCAAGATCCGAGTTGAACAAGAGAAGCATCTTAATGAAGAGAAATGACAAGTCATCCAACAAACTAGGTCCTATGAGGTGTGCGGAGGCCTCTCAAAGGTAGGGGAAGTGTTCTGTTCTTGTTTTTACAGGAAAACAGAGAAAACCTATCATCAAACAGCCAAAAGACACTGAACATGTAGGTGCCTACAGAAGAGAAGACAGCTTTTCAGAAACAATCACTTAAGGAAGCAGAATCTGATATATGGTAAAAAAAAAAAAAAAAAAAAAAAAATTTAATTGTAGTAAACTATTTCTATATAGAAATCTATTTCTCTCTAATATCTAGTATTCCTGAAGTCCCAAATTTTGTAAACCAATGCTGGCTTTGGAGTTGGATTTGGCTTTCCTTCTCTAAATTCAAGCATGTTGTTAAGATTAAATTCATGGTTTCTGCCTTAAATCAAGAAGCCAATTGGTGTAAGGCAGAAGAAACAAAATCTGGAGACTCATATCTTATGCAATTTTCTCTCTGAAATCCTAATTTTCTCACATACTTTTAATGCTTATTGTTGTCTTTCCCTAATGCATACCTTAAAACTTGAAAATTTTACTTTAATATTGATGTGTAACTTTTCCACAAGGAATAATAACGATTCCTAACAGCAGTCTTTGAACTTTCCGGAAAGAAGATGGGGCCCCACATCATCATTTCCACTTGACTCAACCTGATGCATCGGAACTACAAACATCACCCTAAAACCGGTTTGAGACTGTTTTGCTCGAGACAACTCATGACTAGCTAGCTGTAATGGTGCACCTTTTTATTACACCCTGGCCAGTTTCAAATAGAACTACAGTCAAGAATTTTCTGCCACACAGTGACTAACTACATATGTCACAGCCAGTTCTGTTGAGAAATTTGGTTGCTAAAAATTTTCTTCCTACAGGATCCATTGGAGCAATCATCGTCCCATTTCAGCAGGAAGTAATCTTAATATGACTACGCCCCCTTTCCCTACCCTTGGAAATTTGGGATAATAGTCATCGTCCTTGGGTTGGTTTTAGTTATTTGGGATTGGGTGATGCTTACACTCGGGTTTATCTTTTAGACAGGAATAGGGAATGGTGGGTAAAGGTATGGTTTAGATGGGATATAAGTAGATTAGCCTATTTCCTTGAGAATTTGAGTTTGAATGAGATAGTATTTTACAGCTTACATTGTTATGCATTCCTATGTGGTAAGCTATGTAAAATTAAGTTTATATTTTGTTATATTGTGTTAAATGTTTCCACTTATAATATTTATGCACATTATTTTTTACCATATTCTATGTATGTATACTTTTCTTGTGTTCAAGACATTTTGTATATTGATACAATTTGGGATATTTATCTTGCTGCCCTTTATAGTTCTACCTCTTGTCTTGACACTTATACTCTACCTCTATTTTAGGGATTTACATGTAGGTATATGTAAATAGTTATATTGTTTAAGTATTTGTTCCTGCTTTACTCAGGAAAGTTTTAATCAGTCTTTTAGCTAAGTTCCCGAGTATTATAGATTATCTTCACTCACATTTCCTGTACCTATGAGATTAGTCAGATATAGATGCTTAATCTTCAATCCTTCATAGACATGCAGAACATGGCATTTAAATGTTTTAATATTAGTACTCCTTTGACATGAGACACTGTTGCTCCTGACAGCACCGTGCATTTTCCCGAAAATATGTTGGACACTGTTGTTGCTCCTGCTGGAGTTCAATCTCGCCTCAGCTAATGGCCTGTTGGGCATAGAATTGCCCCCACCTTGACCACTGATTTGGACATGCAGTCCTATGTGCTTGCAGGAGACAAATATAGAAGACTGCTTGACCTTGCCAAGTCAGGGTAAGACAGCCATTCTATTTCCCTGCTGTTGTTGTGGTCTGTCAAGTTCTCTTGGCCTTAGCCAAATCTGGGTGTACCAACGTCGCTGTGAGACCTAGGGTGACTGTTCAGGTGGCTTGCTGTTTCTGTCCTTGCTGCACCGTTTTGGAAGTTGTCCATCCGCATTTCCTGTCTACTCTAGTATTGTTATTTTCCTTCTCAGGTCTTGATGAGGTTGAAGATTAAACTATCACAACTATTATTCTCTCTTCCTAGTTAGATATATTAGGTACTAGACTTACGTTTTCCAGCTTAGGACAACTCTATTGTAAACTCCATTATGCCCTCACCCTAGGACTAGATATGTAGGTCATTTTGTTCTCGATTTTCCTTTTCTTAGAGCACACTTGTTATTCACTGTTTTGTATATAGTTTTGTATTAAGCCTAAATCTTTTCTTTAGACTAAAAGGGGAATTGTAGTGAGGTAGTCCTTCTGTAGCACTGACCACGCCCATTGGGGGGTGGAGCGATGGGCGGAGAGGACCTGAGGAAGGAGGTCGGAGGGGGCCAGGAAGGCGCTCTCTTTCTGGCGTGACTCGGACAGGAGAGGATCGGGTTGAATTTCCTGGTGTTCATCTGTCTAGGTTGTAAGTTATTTCTCCCTGAATAAACATCTATTCGGCCTATTTGTTTATCCTGACCCTTATTTACCGCAATATCATGCACTTACATATATATATATATATATATATATATATATATATATATATATATATTAGACACAGAGCAAAATTACCAGCCTACAATACAAAGTGCCAGAGAAGATAGGAAACAAGGAGTACCCTAAGAGAGACATATATGATCCCCTAGAAAAGGGGAAAGGGCAAAATCTGAAAAAATTGGGAGCAATGGGGGATGGGAAGAGGGATTTCTGTAAAAAAAAAGGGGGGGGGGAATAGATGGGGACCTATCCTGGTTTCCCATCTATCAGTCTGATGTTCATTAACTCCCCCTTGTTCAGGTCAGCTGTCTTTGTGGGTTTCTCCAGCCTGGTCTTGACCCTTTTGCTTGTCATTCCTCCCTGTCTGCACCTGGATACCAGGAGGTCAGTTCAATATTTAGCTCCTGATGTCTGATTCTCATTTCATCAACTACTGGATGAAGGCTCTAGGATGGCGCATAAGGTATAATTTAATCTCATTATCAGGGAAGGGCATTTAAGCTTCCCTCTCCACTATCACTTAGATTGTTAGTTGAGATCATCCTCGTAGATCTCTGGATATTTCCCTAGTGCCAGATTTCTCTTTAAACCTATAATGGCTCTCTCTATTTTGGTATCTCATTTCTTGTTCTCTTCAATTCTTCCCCAGACTCAATCTTCCTGCTTCTTCATGTCCTCCTCTCCCCTTCTCTTCTCCCCTTTTCTTTCTCAGAACCCCTGAATATGACTGTCAGTTAGGAGGACCTCAGGTAGAGGATCAGTATTTATCCCTAGTATAGCAATGGTCTTTGGGAGCCCATTCCACATAGAGGGATACTCTTTCAGCCTAGTCACATGGGTGATGGCCTAGGCCCTGCTTCAAATAATATGATAGAGTTTGAAGATCCTCCATGGAAGGATTCATCCTCACTGGTGAGCAGAAAGGGGATGGAATAGGGGTTTGTTGGGAGGGGAGTTGAGAGAAATGGAGGGAGAGAGAATTTGGATTGACATGTGCATCCTGCTTGATTCTAATTTAAATAAAAAAGGAGGAGTGAAGCATTAAAAAGCCCAGAGAAAACAATTACTGAGCATCCAAACAATTAAGATTTTCACTCATTCAAATTATTCTATTTTTCTTTCATGCTCAATTTTGTGAGAAATGCTACACTTTCTTAAAATAGCAAGGGAAGTAAAATCAGTGTTGGCAAGATGAAAATGATATTTTGAGAAAAATAATTTGATAGTACAGGTAGACTGAGTACAATATAGTGTAGAGAAGTGCAAAGTGCCATGCCTTAAAGATGGTGCTGGCTTCCCCTTCCACCTTCCCGATGGTGAGTGCTCTCTGTCGTAAACAAGTCCCTATTTGGCTAAGCCTGTTCAGCTTGTTTGCTTCCATATAAGAACAGCCTATCTGCAGGGTCCAAGTGGCTCATTGGGGTTGGTCAGCGCAAAGGGATTTAAGCCTGTGCGGGTGTTTCCCCGAGTTCAGTTAGAAGAAGTGTGTTCAAGGATCCTGATTAAACTGCTGGAAGAAGATCTCTCCTGAGTTGCATTTTTTCCTTGCTGGACGAGTTTGGGCACATCAGCTGGTGGCCTGTACGAGGACGGAGATCAGAACTTCTTCCAGTCAGGGCAGCGCTGGAAAGTTCCCAAGGTAAGGTGGGACAATAAAGACCACAGAAATAAGCGGCAAAAGGTTCCCTAGGAAGAGTGGGACAATAAGGACCACGGGAATAAGCAGCGATAAAGTCTCAGGCATTGAGCAAGAGGTTCTAGCGAACCGAAAGTAAAATCTTTTAAAATGGGGACATCTCAGCCTCATCCAATTTTTCTGGCTCTTCAGGAGCTACTTTTGTCAAAGAAACTTAAAATAAAGAAAAGCACACTAGAAAGGTTCCTGGGTGAATGTGATGCCATTGCACCTTGGTTCGCAGTTTCAGGAGACCTTACATTAGCATGCTGGGACAAGTTAGGCAGGGATCTTGACTTTGCTTGGGAACAAGGGACACTAAAGCCTGGAGTCTGAGGTGTTTGGAAGTTAGTGCATAGCTGCATTGAGGACCAGAAATGCTGTAGAGAGGCGGTGGAAAAGGGGCAAGCTGTGCTAAAAATGCTATAAGAAGAAAGATCAGAAGAGGTTAAGAGCACAGGGGAGTCTGATACTGATGAAACAGACTCTGAGGAGGAATTGCAGGCCCTAGTAGAAAAGGTTCAGAAATAATCCCTTAGAGGAGGAGAAGAAAAAAAAAAGGAGAAATGGTGATGTGAGAAGGAGGATCCCCCCCCCCCCGGAATAAAGCCATTGGCGCCTCCTTATCAGATGGAGGAAGGGTAGGGCCTAGGGACAGGGTGTTCCTTTTGTCCTGAGGTCTGGAGAGCCTTGCAAACTGACTTTGGTCTAGCCTTTCCAGTTTTTCAGGATGCCCAAGGCAATAGATATGAAGAGCCTTTAGACTTCAAGGTCATCAAGGCTTTGGCTGAGTCTGTGAGAACATATGGGACTTCAGCTTCTTTTACTGTAGTCCAAGTTGAAGCCCTGAATAGACACTGAATGACTCCTAGTGTTAAGACAGAAATTTCTTGCCTTGAGATGCATCCATTATATGGATGATATATTCTTGGCGGCCAAGGATGAACAAATTTTAGATCAGGCTTCTGAAGATTTAGTTAAATTATTGGAAAAGAAAAGGTTATTTATAGCCTCTGAAAAGGTTCAAAAGAATAAGATTGTTAATTATTTAGGAGCCAAAGTATATGAAAGACAAATTGTTCCTCAAAAGATTGAGTTGAGAAAGGATAATTTAAAAATGTTAAATGATTTTCAGAAGTTATTAGGAGATGTTAATTGGATTAGGAGTTATTTAAAGTTGCCAAATTATGAATTAAAGTCATTATATAATATATTAGTAGGGGATCCGGCGCTTGATTCTCCTAGGCAATTGACTGTTGAAGTGAGAGAATCCTTATGTAAAGTTGAAGAAAGACTACAAAATGCATTTCTATATAGATGGAAGGAAGGTCAAGCTATCACGTTATGCAATCTCCCTACCTATAATCAGCCTACAGGGTTGTTATGGCAGGAAGGACCATTGCTTTGGATTTATCCCAAAATCTCCCCAGTGAAAGCAATAGAACATTGTTCCATAGCAGTCTCTAGTTTGGCTCATAGTGGAATTCAACAATGCATTCAATTTTTTTAAGTGCCCCCGGCACTACTTGTGGTGCCTTACTCCAGTCACCAGGTTAAGATCTTGTGTGGCACTATTGATAATTGGGCCACATTGCAATGTGGGTTTGAAGGAATGATAGATAATCATTATCCAAAGCATCCTTTAATATCATTTTTTAAGGAACATCCTGTGATTTTTCCAAAAGTAACTTCCTCAGTCCCACTTAGTGGGGCGCTGAATGTTCAAAAACTGGTTGTGGGGCATATATGATTGCAAATAAGCATCCTGTGCTGTGTCAATTTCAGCCAGGATCCCCTCAGATTGTGGAATTGAAAATTGTAGTTGAAGTATTCAAAATTTAAATTTAATTTGATCTCAGATTCCGCATATGTGGTGCATGCACTAAAAATTTTGGAATTAGCAGGCCCTATTAAAATTAGTAGTATTGTTTGTTCACTCTTACAAGAGTTACAAAGATTAATTTGGTTGAGAAAGGAATGCTTTTATATTCAACATATTAGAGTTCATATGGGTTTGCCTGGGCCCTTAAGTGAAGGAAATGACATTGTTGATCAATGGACAAGGGTGGAATGTATTTTTTTACAGCTCATCTTTAGATAAGGCTAGGCAATTCCATCAGCAATTTCATGTGAATGCAAGGATTCTTCAACAGAAATTCCTTTTGTCCAGAGCAGATGCCCGACAGGTGGTTTTGAACTGTCCAGAGTGTATAATGTACCAACACCCATTGGTGTGGGGGTAAACCCTAGGGGGTTAATGCCCTTAAAGATATGGCAGATGGATGTCATGCATATTTTAGAATTCAGAGCTTTGAAATATGTACATGTGTCTGTGGATACTTGTTCAGGTGTGGTACATGCTACGCCTTTAAGCAGAGAAAAAGCCCGCAATGTCATTGGACACTGCCTGGAAGCCTGGGTGGCTTGGGGAAAACCTCAACAGCTAAAAACTGATAATGGGACAGCAATTATGGCTCAGAGACTTACTTCCTTTTGCAACAAATGGAAGTTCAGCTTGTCCATGGATTACCTTACAATCCTCAAGGACAAGAGATTTTAGAGCCAGCTCATCGCACCCTAAAAGAATGCTTAATAAAACAAAAAGGGGGAGTAGGCCAAGGCCGAACTCCCAAGGAAAGAATATCTTTAGCCCTTTTTACCCTCAATTTTTTAATTTTGGATGTTGATGGCCTTTCTGCCGCTGATTGTCATCAGTGGCAAGGAGGGAGCCTAAAAGGCTATGTGAAATGGAACGATGTGATCACCAGGTTATGGCATGGTCCTGATCCGGTGTTGGCGTGGGTGAGAGGGTCTGTTTGTGTTTTCCCCCAGGATCTCCAAGAACCATTGTGGGTCCCGGAGAGGTTTGTAAGAAAGTGCAACAAACATGAAGAGCCTGCTGTTGCTGTTGATCGTCAGCCTGATTTGGCCACCAGTGCAGATGGAGCCACGATGGGGGATCCTGTCAGTGTTCCCAAGACCCATGCCGATACGCTATGATGCAAAAAATTTTCCCCAATTTTTTTAGTACTAATAAGAGCTTAGATTTACCTTATTTGCCTTATGATAGTGAGATTTCTAGTATAAATGAAAATAGGAGTTTTGTTTTAAGAGGAAGCCTATGCTTTTTATGTGATATTAATGATAAGAGTCAGTGCATTATGTTATTTAATCAATCTGCAGCTTGGTTTGATGTGCCCACCATGGGAGGCCCCATTAGGGAGGTCAATGCCTCCTGGGTAAGTGGATGGTGGCCTGCTAAGAGTGAGTTTGACAAGCCAGCACCCCATCAGCCTAAGTGGCTCCCTCATTGTTCAAGTAAACGAGGAGGTGGTTTCCTTCCCTGGACCGGATGTCAATCAAAAGAGTTTGTTTGGGTGAGCAAGGGATATTTTACCTTCTTTCCAGGAATTAGTACCAGCTTCAATAAAACCTTTGCTGGGAGAAACTTTACTGATCAGGATCTGCAGCAAGTGGATATTTCCAACCCTTTTGATCTCTGGCTCTTGTACGGCATTAATGGCAGCTGCACAGATTTGTCCCCTTTCCTTATGATAAGGGGCGGAGTTCATAGGGTGGCTGAATTTGTTTGGTCTACCTCCTCAACCTAGAGGATGGATTCCCGTGCCTGTTGATGCCCTGAGTACTATGACGGCATTTAGACAACAGAGAGATTTTGGCATTACAGCAGCCATAGTTGCAGCTATCTCTTTTGCAGTTGTGGGTTCAGTCACGGCTGCCATGGCCATGAGCACATTGGTACAGACAGCCTCTAAGTTAAATGAATTGTCCAAGAATGTAGCTACCACCTTGGATGCTCAGTCCACAATTGGTGCTCAGTTAAAAGGAGGTCTTACGATCATGAACCAAACACTTGATCTAGTGCAGGAGCAAATAGATACTTTGTGGCAGTTGGCACAAATAGGATGTGAATGGAAGATAACAGGGCTATGTGTGACCTCTGTGCCATATCAAAAGTATTCGGTGGCTGCCAATATGTCTAACCAGCTTTCTCAGTATCTTTTAGGCAATTGGTCCGGCGAATTTGATAAGTTAATGCAGGACCTGAGACTATGCATGGTGCATGCGAATTCCACCCAGGTCGACATCTCGGTTGCAGAGGGACTATCTACATGGATCACTCGAGCCTTGAACCACCTGAAAGTGTGGGTGGGAATGGGAGCCATGGCTATCCTCTTGCTGCTTATCTCCTTTGTGGGCCTGTGGTGCCTTTGCAGGCTGAGGCTTGCTCAGAGGCAGTATGCAGCTATAGTTGTCCAGGCATTTACAGCCATTGAGGCAGGGCAGTCCCCCCAGGCATGGATCACAGTCATGAATAAGAATTGATCCTTCACACTCAGGTTGTATGGCTTAGCAGTGTGCTCCGAGTTGGCTCTGGAAGCGAGCAACTCCGAGAAGGGCAAGTCTGGTTGCATGTGGGTTGGTGTCCGAGGCCCCACCTCCAGGAAAAAGATACCAGACTGGTGTGGCACTGACTTGGCTGACTACCGGGATTCAGGGTCATTACAATGTCGACTACGTGACTGGAGATCAGACCACTACCCTTGCCTGTTGCATTAATAAAACAAAAAGGGGAACTGTAGAGAGTTGCAAAGTGCTGCGCCTTAAAGATGGCACTGGCTTTGCCTTCCACCTTCCCAATGGTCAGTGCTCTCTGTTGTAAACAAGTCCTTATTTGTGGTAAGCCTGTTCAGCTTGTTTGTTTCCATATAAGAGCAGCCTATCTGCAGGGTCCAAGTGGCTCACTGGGGTTGGTCAGCGCAAGGGGATTTAAACCTGTGCAGGCGTTTCCCCGAGTTCAGTTAGAAGAAGCATGTTCAAGGATCCTGATTAACCTGCTAGAAGAAGATCTCTCCTGAGTTGCATTTTTCCTTGCTGGACGAGGTTGGGCAGGACAATATAGCATGAAGAAAATAAGGATGAGAGTATAGCAAGGCATTTACAAATTTGTAAATATATATTGTATATAAAAGGGTATAGAGGAACAAAGTCTGTTAAATATTTAATTTCTAAAAATGAAGGAGGGGACTGGAGCAATGTATCAGTAGTTAAGAAACTGTCTGCATTTCCAGAGGACTATGGTTTAATGTATTACTCCAATTCTAGGTGATTTGATGCCTTTTTGACCTCTGTGAGCACTGCATGCAGACATATATGCAGGCAAAATATCCATATACTGTGAAAAACGGAAAAATTATAAGTGAGGCATGGTTTTTAGAGAAAAAAATTAAATGATAAAAATAACCTTAAATTTCAACTATGGAAACTGATTGATAGATTATAATCTAGATAGCAAGGGAGGGCAGTTTCTGTTTGGTTGTTTTTTTACTTTTTTGGGAGTAGCCTTTATTTTCATGTGTCTTGAATCTGGGCTATCTGCAGTATTTAGTATCATATTACTATTAAATTTTCAAAATCACGTAAGAGTTCACATATGTTTATAAGTAATTTTCACAAAGATTTTCAAGAGATAAGAAAGCATGAACAATATTTAGCTAACATTGAGTTTGATATCATATTCAGAATTATAAGGTAGAATGAGAAGATGCAACAAGAGGATGTAAGAAAGAAGTACCCAGCACAATAAAAGTATCAGGAAATCAAAATATTATCAAAATTAATTATTTTTTTAAACATAAAAAAATTTATAAGATAAAAAGATATGATTTGTTCAGTCATTGGCGGTGCATACCTTTAATCTCAACACTTGGGAGATAGAGGCTGACATCTATCTGTGAGTTTGAAGCCAGCCTCGTATACACAGCAAGTACTGAAACAGGATCCAAAGCCATACAGAGAAAAACCCTGTCTCTCAAACAACCAAAAGAAACAAAGACATGATTTGAACATGATTTGAGTACTAATGACTTATCACTGTAATTGTTGACTAGTTCATTACTCAACTCTCCTCAGAGAAGCTTATTTTTGTGGTAAATATATATTAACAAAGAGGCCCAGGTGCAGGAAAGAGACAACAGAGTACTCAGCCTTAAATGGAACATCTGCATCATATCCCCTCTTGTCAAATCTAAGGAGTCATCATAGAGTTGAGTACACACAGACTGGAAGAGCCAGAAGTGCTGAATGACCTCAGTGAAATAATGCTTTCTAGACACAACAGAGCAGTTGCACATATGAATGCAAAACAGTTGAGACATGATGCACAAAGCTTGGGAAGTTCACGCCAGACAAATTTCAGGAGAGAAAGTAGAGTGAATATCAAGTACTACCCCAAGCACAGGAATACATTGTAGTAGATATCTTGGGGGAGAAACAGTTTTCTTTAGAGGTGTGATTCCCTGGTAGGTTGACTAAATTCCAGTGGATGGCAGCATACCCAGGAGTATTTGAGCAGCATAAATTGGACTCCATGTGATAAGCAAAATCAACATAAAACTATTAAACTGTACATTTTCCTCAATGTACCACATCTATGGAAGATGAATAACTATATTATGAGGACAGACAGAACTCAATGAATGTGCTAATAAGGAAAGTGGAAAATGTATAGGGTAGATATATAATACTCTAAAAAGGAGATATCAACACCTGTGTGCTAATGAATAAATCAATGTTGTTAACTCTTAGAGATTAGTAAACACTATAGCAGTCAGGGTATACTTCTTTTCTTCACTTAAACTAATTTTATACTATTATTCAAAATCACTTTAGCTAATATCTAAATTGTATTATAAGCTTGACTACAATTCAGAGCGAAATGGTTTCATTCATCATCGTGGGGCAGCTGGGATTCTGCCTTTAATGTTCTTACTTACTAATGAGAAATCACAGACATTTAAAGTAGTTTCTTCAGAGCTCCACATTGAATCAGGGAGCAGATCGTGGCTTAAACCTCCTTTGTGACTTGTGACGCTAAGAAATAATGTAGTTCCTCTGATAACTGTCAATATAATCTTATTTCAACCTGAATAATAGCAATATTTAGCATAGAGTGTACAAAACTCCATATCAAGAGTCCAGACTTTGGATTGCAAATCATATTAATATTTAGAAATATGATTAATCTGTGTGATTTAAGGTATTATTTTCATCCAATAAAATTATTTAAAACAATGAAAAAAGGTTTCCATTTTTGTACATTTAATAAGACATCCAACAGATAAGGACCTTAGTTATCATTCATAGTGACAAATATAAATTCTATATGCTGTCCCAAGAAGATTTCAAACCATTATTTGATTATATATTATAATATCCATTATTTTAAATAAAATTACTAAACCAAAATCAAATAATAATTTTTAATTTCACTGTAACTTTGGTCTATTATTTATATTGTTGAGTGGGCTTAGAGAAAATTAGTAAGTATAGAGAGGACTTTACAGACAACAAAAGTCACTCATGAAATGACTCGTTAGTTCTACCTCTCCTTAAGAGAAATGAAGGATTATCATCATGTAAACACACACCTTACACATACATCAACGGGAACTCCTTATCATCTTCATCTTAAATTTTCTACGCTTCAACTCTCATTTCCATGGTTTATATTTCACTTTCCAGGTTAGGTATGCAAGCATTCCCATTTTCTCATTTTCTACATTTATTTATGCTGTGTCTTCAAAGACAATAAGTTCTTACTATTTCATTCATTTTACTTCTTTTTGATAGTTTCATCATTTAGTTCAAGGTATCCTAGAACTATCTATAGCCAAGATCAACCTTTAATTCATGGTCCTTCAGCCTTAGATTTATGAGTGCTTGCATTATAAACTTGAAATATTATGCCTAGAGGTTTCATTCCATTGTTCATTTAATAGCATTGTACATCAGTAGGCTTAAACAATATGCTCTGTTATTATCATTAAAATATTACTACAATTAAAAGATACTTTTCATGAAAGACAAAAACATAAGTATTTTACAGATACAAAATGAATACGCTATGTATTCATTTAACTCATTAATGGAGAAAATGACAAGATAAAATATTCAAACGTGAAACAAACTAAACAAAATTCATTTTGAAAATGTTGAAGGCATTTGACCTTTATCCTTTTCCGTAATAGCTAATAAAATTCAAATGAATCTATAAGTCAGGCTATGTATATCAATACACAGTAATTCTTTTCATTTTTGTTAGTAATTCATAACAACCAGAGCTGTATTATACCCCTGACTCTATCTCAACCAGATCACACAGAAATATAAATTTTAACAATACAGAAACATTTTCCGTGTAAGTGCTTAGGTTTTTACTCTATCTTAGAAAATGGGCCTTATTTCCAAGATGCTGTGATGAGGAAAAAGCTTTGAGAATCTGTCTTTCAGATTCCTTAGGAACTAAAATCAATGTTAGGATATGGGTGATTCATTTTTCCATATGATATTTTAAATGATTCATGAAAGACATATATGTTCTCTATAAGATATGTATAGCCAAGATCAAAATGTGTCTCCTTATAATGTAGTGGATAACTTTATTTTGGGTAATGTGCAATTATTTAAATAGCAGCTCAAAACAAATGTTATCAGAAATATTGTAGTGTGCTTATTTAATCAGTATTATTCCCATTCAATTCAAGGGAAAATGCCTCATTATAGGTATTCACCAACTATATATGTAACAAAAGCATAATTATTTATTAAGTAGCATAAGCAAGTCTTTGTTGATGATATAACATCTTATTTCATCATTTTCCTACTTACAGTGCATGCCTAAAGCTACTCTAGTGAAGTTTAGTTTTACTAGTGAGCATTAGTATATTACAAAATTGGTCTTAAATTAACTTTTACATAAAAAATTAACAACTATTCTTTTCCTATGGTTGTAAATTCCTGCTATTATTTGGCTGTGAAATGAATGTGTAGAGCAGTGTTTCGTGTTTTGGAAACTTGTTCCTCATTCTGGTGAAGCTGGGATTTGTGAGAACTTTAAAAACCTGGGACTTAGGTGAGAGGTTGCTACATAACAGAATGCCTTGATATCAGAAGAGATTAATTCTGCCTCACAGTGTGTTCCTGTGATAGTGCATTTCAGACTCTGACACTGATTTGCATGTTATACATTCTTCTGAGCATGCTCTAGCCTTCTGAAGCCATCTACTATGAAGATATTGTTAGAGATAAAATGGATGGGGCCACTGGATTCTTGACCCAGTGATATGAAGTTATTTTATTTTTAAATGGTGTAATGTGACATTTTATTTTAAAAGAGAAAATAGAAAAATATGCTATGACTGTTAAAAGTATAATGGGTATCTGAAAGTGATTCAAGTATGTATGCAAATAATGTTAATGTTGAATAACTAAATCATATTCATTGTTGTTACTATAGTTAGACTAGAACATCTTTTTCCTGAATATTATCTGTCTATTTTCTCTATTTAATTTATTAAAAGAAACTAATTATTAAAAAGTGGGTTCTAAATTCATTAATCTGAATTAGTAATTCTTTATTGATTTCCCATAATATTTATTTTAATAAGCACAACAAAACAATGAAACAGATAAACAAAAACATCTACTTCATGGTCACCAACTGTAATAACACGATCACAATGTTAGGTAAATAAATATAGATGCAAACAAAAACTAGCATAGAATTGAGAGAGTAACAAAGATGAAAAGGTAGTTCAGAAGTAAAGTTATCTATGAAGGAGTCATCAGTCAGCACCATAATGAATGGGGAAAAATCCACACAAACAAAAAGAAATTTAAATCGAAATTGCTTAATTATACAAAATATCTGTAGTTTGTTAGATTAAAACCTCCTTGTATTTTATGTAGATAAAACGAGTTATTATCAATGGGACACTCTGTTTGTATGTCCTCTTTTAAAGCTAAATTTGGAGATATATTGAAATCAGTATATATAATACTTTAGGTCATTGTTATTTGAGTAGGTGATTACTATTGCTATATGAAGACTTTTTTCCAAGGGCTTCCTAATGCACTCAGAAGCTATAATTATTATTCTTCTAATCTAGTTCATATGAAAGCAATTCAGTGAAATTTAGCTTGATATAGTGTGATTGTTTGAAAAGATCAGTAGCACTTAAGATGCAATCTGACATAATATTTTAGCAAGTTGCACAAATGACATTGTTTTATTCATACTGGATTTCTACTTCTTGTTAAATCCTCAAAAATTCAAAATTACTTCAGTGATCATATTTTGATCAAATACTACAGTGAAAGAAAATGAAAGGGTGATATTTCATATGTATTTACCCTGCAGTGAATCTTGGTGATGTGTTAAATGAAATCCTTCATCAGAGATAGAGAAAAAAAGACTATCCTTATAAACATGGGTAAAAATATAGCCCTATTATTTTATGGAGTAATAGTTCTTTCAGATATTTCACAATTACCAGCCTAAAAGATGTATTGAGTTCAATTCTATGTATGATGAACTGAACCAAAACTGGCAGATTTATGTTCATGTACATTCCCTGCAATCTAACATTCCCTAGTCTAGAGAATGTTAGCAGACCAGAGAAACACTATAAAATAATGCAGCTTAGAATTATGATGAAGATATTTGAGTCCTAGAAATTGCAAAGGTCATTTAAAAATTATGATAAAGACCTTAAGGAAAAGAAGAATAAGTTTGTCTTGTTATTCCTAGAGTTATTAGGGAAAATGTCAACAAATAGGAAATAACTTTTGAAAGATTAAGAACATTCTAAAAATTTAAGTTATTTTCAACTAAACAGATTGGGGAGATACATATGATTTTTCCTCCTAAAGTTTCAAATTAGAATTGTATCCTATGGCTCCATTCACTAAGTGGTACAAGAATCCAAATCCAGTTGCAGAGAGGGAGGAGTGATAAGCAAAGTAGTCAGGACCAGGCTACAGAAACTCACAGAGACAGATGACCTGAACAAGGGGAAGCACATGGACCCCCAGACTGATAGCTTGGAAACCAGCATTGGATGGACCCATACTCCCTGAACATTAGAAAGCCTGGGCAGTCTTCTACAGGACCTCTGACAGTGGAACCAGGATGTATTCCTGGTGCATGAAAGGACTTTGGGAGCACATTCCCCATGAAGGGATACTCACTTAGCCTTGAGGTAGGAGGGAGGGACTAGACACTACTCCAAATGATTGACAGATTTTGATTATCCTTCCTGAAAGGCCTCACCCTCCCTATGGTATGGGTTGCGAATGGGATGGGAGGGAGTTTGGGGGGGCATGGAAGGATGTGAGGGAGAGGAAACTTGGATCTATATTTAAAATAAGAAAATTCAAACCAAAGATAAGGAATCACCCATTTCTGAGTTACACAAACATATTTGTTGTGTTATTAGATACTTTAGGTTTGTAAACCATATATAGCTTGAAATAAAACTCTGAATATTCCTTTTCAAACCTGTGAGATTAGAAGTATTTCTATAGCAACATTAGCAAAGACATTGACAAATTAGTATGTTAACTAATGAGCTGAAATACAGGACATTTTTAAGATGCTAAGTATCAGCATAAAACTAAAAGAGTTATAAAATGTAGAGTCCTTCTGGAATATTACCAGTTTCCCTAACCAAAAAATTGTTAAACACAAATTATTTTTCTGAGATGTGTGCAGGAGTGGTCAACTTTGTGGAAAGTAGCATAGTAAGTACTAAGATAGGACTCCTGACTCCATCTTCACTGATTTGGTAGATAATAATGTGTTCATGGTATCATATAATGCAAGTCTCTGAGTAAAGGAGGCTGACAAGCTGATTTAATAGCAAATATCCCTTTAATGTTAGAGATAATTTGTTCCTTGAAATTTTTGCTTACATTTGATTCCATGCTAGAGTAGTAATCTTGGAAATATTCACATTCCCTCAGTGGCAAGAATCCATTTACATTTTAGAGTAAATATGAAGTCTCTTATTCTCTCCAACAGGGTTGATAGACAGGTATGCCAGCTGCCTTCTCCTCTGATGTGAACTCAACTGAATACATGAGCACCATTTTTTGCTCACTGTGTCAATTTATGGAAACTAGGGAACTAAGCCGTGTACCTAGCACTAAGCTGGCTTTTCTGAGTGTTGTTGCTCTGGAAATGGTGATGGGATTTTAAAGACATTTTGTCTGTGTAATGTGGTATATTGGTTTAATTCAATACTTTCTGTTTGGAGTTCAGAATGAATGAAATCTATTTAAAATGTTTCTCACATGAAGTTATAAATGACATGTACATCTTGACAGAAAGCCTTAAAAGAAATTACTAAGTAACATGTGGATACAAAGCTCTGTATTTCTTTTTCATTGAAAATATTTCTAAACAATCCCTTTGTTTCTGGAATAATATGTTGAACATGAACACACATGTATAAATATATAGTGGTATTTTATACAAATTTTTGTTCTTATTTTTATATAGAAATAGCTAATCTTCCCAGAATTGACTGCAAATACATGGTGAAGTTTACTTCTGCAAACATATAAAAATATAAATATGCAGGTTCTTCTGTGACTTAAGATCTCAATTGTAGACACAAAATCAATTCTAAATGGTAGGTAGTCAAACACAGAGACTGTCCTATACAATTGTATGCATTTGCAAACAAAATTGAAATTGAAATATTAAAATATAAATGACACATTAAAGAAGCAAACATTGTTCATGCAGCCAAAGCTTTTAATAATAAGAGACAAACATGCCTAGTTAGATATTCTCTCTCCAGGTCATACATGACTTACTTGACTTAGCTACACTCTTAAGTGAACACACCCAAGAAAAAAATATACTCTCCTTCAAAGTCCCTGGGGTTTTTTTTATGCTTCCTTTTGAAAACTAGAGTATGTGTACAGACCTTTCCAGATGTAAGAAAATGACAAAGGGCAAATTTAGCATAGATATAATCTTTCTATTTAGTTTGGCTTCACAGTAAAGACAATGTAGTATATGTTCCACCTCCCCCCAAAAAAAGATGATGGAAGTATCAGATTTTGATACGTGAAATAGTACGTTATTATAGTGAAATAAACTAGGAACATATCAACTAATGTAGTGAGGTAGTCCTTCTGTAGCACTGACCACGCCCATTGGGGGGTGGAGCGATGGGCGGAGGTGACCTGAGGAAGGAGGTCGGAGGGGGCCAGGAAGGCGCTCTCTTGCTGGCGTGACTCCGACAGGAGAGGATCGGGTTGAATTTCCTGGTGTTCATCTGTCTAGGTTGTAAGTTATTTCTCCCTGAATAAACATCTATTCGGCCTATTTGTTTATCCTGATCCTTATTTACCGCAATATCTGGTGTCAGAAGTAGGATTTACCTGGGTTTTGCCCCCAGGCGGCAGAAGCCGCCCCCCCCCCCCACCTTCCCCAACGGGCAGGGTTTAACCAGGTGGACTCACCACAGCTTTGGGACATTTGCCTCTTCCTTACTGCAAAGGAGATCTTTGCAGCTAAAGCAGACCTGAGAAGGCACTTACCGCTTAACATTTTTTGCCCATTTCTGCACGGGACTTTGCATTCGCGCAGAGCCTCTCGGCGGCACCCGCCCGGCTTGCACGCATTTCGTCTTGTGTTACAAGTAACTCCAAAAGTCCCCTTTTAACAAAATTCTGCTTGCCATAGTTTGTTAAGAACTTTTTACAGGAACTGGGATCAGACGAGCCTGGGCGGCTAGGCGCTATTTGATGACACACCTCCAGGCGTAGCTACCACAAGCTGAGATATACAAGTAAAAGCATCAAAGTTCCAGGACAGCAGAATTACACCTAAGGTAATTGTAACATCCTTTGCAATTTAAGCTGATATAAAATCTGAGATAAATTGTTCTATAACTATGGCAGATAATTTTACTATGCAGAACTTTAGGAATTATTTTACTTCATATGTAGAAGGGATTTTAGCAGAAGAAACTTATGACTGGACCAATATATACTTTTATTTTGTAATAGCAATGGGTTTCATCATTAACATGATATTCTTAAAGAAATGGTTTGAGATTACAGCAAACAATAAGGAACTTGTACAAACCATGGGAGACTTAGTAACACAGATTCGAAACATTGAAAATGATAGAATTCAAAGCATAGAGACAAGGATTCAAAACATTGAAAATGATGGAATTCAAAACATAGAGACAAAGATTCGAAACATTGAAAATGATAGAATTCAAAGCATAGAAAATATAGAAAGAAAGATTCAGAATATTGAAGATGGCGTTGGCGAGCTGAAAGGTATAATTTGTTTAATGTCAGATACTTCAATAACCAGAACAGAAACAATGCAATGCATTAACAAACTAGCAGAAACAGCCCACTCCTGGTCGGAGGAAGCTACTAATAAGTTTAAAAAACTGGAACATCAGATAGAAAGACTAGATGACAGAATCTCTTCCATGTCTGAGGATAATGGCAAGCTAGCAGATAGAACATTGTTTCTGGAAGGCAGTTTACACGCCATTCAGATAATATCTAAGGATGATAAGATTAAAAACATGGAATCATTTGTAGTTGGAGAAAGTAAGAAACTGACTGATGCAATGAAGTCTCTAGAAAGTTATTTGATTCAAGAAGTTCAGACACTCAAAGAAACAATGGTGAATAGATTTCAGGCTTTAGAAGACCTTCAGTCTGATACATCAGAAGAACTACAGGTAACAGGGCATGAAAAAGATTTAAAATTTTCCACACCATTTAGGGTCAGGGGAGCTTTCCCTGTATCTATTCATGAAAAGCCAGCAACGAAGAAACATCCAAAAGGTGTCGTTGCATATCAGTGGGAACCAATACGTATGAAAGATTTAAAAGGTATAAAGGAAGCAGTAGTCTCTTATGGCATGCACTCACCTTATGTGAAGCAATTAGTAGAATCATGGGCATGGAATAACAAGGTAACCCCTAAGGATTGGGATCAATTAATATCAGCTGTCCTTGAAAGCGCCTCTCAAATAGAATGGAGGGCTTTATGGAGAGAGGAAGCAAAAGCTCTTGAACTTCAGGGCTTAAAGAAAGGGTATAAAGCTCCCCAAGATAAAATTCTTGGTGAGGGTCTCTATGCTGACCCAGAAACCCAAGCTGCCTATGATGAACACATCTTGTCTCTATGCAGTACAGCAGCTTTGAATGCTTGGGATAAGGTTCATGAATTAGGAGAGAGGATAGAACCCTATACCAAGATAAAGCAAGGACCTAGAGAACGTTTTAGTATCTTTCTAGAAAGATTATCTAGGGCAGTACAATTAGAGATAGCAGACATAGATGCTAGGCGAATACTCATAGAATCTTTAGCTTATACGAATGCGAATCCTCAATGCAAACAGGTGCTTTGGCCTTTAAAAATGCGATCAGCACCCTTGGATGAATGGGTCCTATATACAGGCAACATTGAGTATAATGACAATAACACTGAAGCATGGATAGGAGAAGCCATATCTAAAGGTCAGAGAAGATATCAAGATAACAGAGTTCCTTACTATGGTGACTTAGAAGCTTGGGTAGGAGAAGCCATCCCCAAAGGTTTGAAAAGATATCATAATGTCAGATGTTATAACTGTGGTAAGATAGGACATCTAAAAAGAAATTGTAGGCAAAGCTTCCCTAAAAGTAACACCCCCAGGAATGAATCAAACAGAAGGCCTCAGCCTCCTGGGTTATGTAGAAGGTGTGGCAAAGGCAGACACTGGACAAATGAGTGTAGATCGACCAGAGACAAGCAAGGAAACCCTTTACCATCGGGAAACTCCTTGGGGGGCCTCTCGAAGGCCCCCACGTCACAGGTGGTTCGAACATTCCCAGTCACAGTGGAAGACAATCTCCCACAGGACAATTAGAAAATTCTGTGCCTATTATAAAAACTCATACTGCTCTGGATGACAAACTAGTGACGGAAGTTGAATCAAACATGACAGAAGGAAATGAAAAACGTATATTTTGGCAAACTGCTATAAATAGTCATAGGCCTAGGTTGATAGTTAAGATGAATAATAGACTGTTTCAGGGTCTGGTGGACACAGGAGCTGATGTAACTATCATATCTAATAAATCTTGGCCTCAAAGATGGCCCCTGCATGAAGTAAATGTTCAATTCTTAGGGATTGGAACCCTGGCTCAGGTAAAACAAAGCACGAGATGGATTGACTGTATAGGACCAGAAGGACAGAGAGGGAGGTTGAGACCATATGTGGCTGATGTAGTGATAAATTTATGGGGTCGTGATCTATTACAGCAATGGAATACACAGATTAACATTCCTCCAGTATTAGATAGGAACCATAGACGACCTCATGATTGTGGAAAGAATACTGTTAAGTACTATACAAGACAGAGACCAAATATCCAGGCAGTACAAAAACAAAATACAAATGCTGAACAAACAGAGGAACCAAAAGCCCTACCTTTAAAATGGCTAACAGAGGAACCTGTCTGGGTAGGACAATGGCCTATGACCTCTGAGAAGTTAGAAGCTTTAGAAAGCCTGGTTCAGGAACAGCTAAATGCTGGACATATTGAGGAATCAACCAGCCCTTGGAATTCTCCTGTATTTGTGATCAAAAAGAAATCTGGTAAATGGAGAATGCTTACAGACCTGAGAGCCATCAATAAAGTTATCCAGCCAATGGGCTCTCTACAGCCTGGAATGCCCTTGCCTTCTTTGATACCCAAAGAATGGCCTATTATAGTTATTGATTTAAAGGATTGCTTCTTCACTATACCTTTCAAGAACAAGACAAAGAGAAATTTGCCTTCACGGTACCTAATTATAACAATTCTCAACCGGTGAAGAGATATCAATGGAAGGTTTTGCCACAGGGAATGCTAAATAGCCCCACCCTGTGCCAATATTTCGTACAAAAACCGTTAGAAATAATTCGTAAACAGTTTCCACAATCCATAATCTATCATTACATGGATGATATATTGTTAGCTGACTCTAAAGGAGAAATATTAGAAAAAATGTTTGAGAAAGTAAAGGAAGTTTTACCTCGCTGGGGATTACAAATTGCACCTGAAAAAATACAAAAAGGAGAGTCTATCAACTACTTAGGATATAAAATAGGTCTACAGAAAATGAGACCACAAAAAGTACAGATCAGAAGAGATCGCTACCAGACTCTTAATGATCTTCAAAAATTACTAGGAGAGATTTCTCAACTGCAAACCATAATTGGAGTAGAAGGGCATGATTTGAAAAACTTGAAAATGGCCCTAAAGGAGATAAGGACTTGAATAGTCCACGAATACTATCAGCTGAAGCTGAGAAGGAATTAGAATAGGTAGAAAAGAGGATACTAGAAGCACATGTGGACCGTGTGGATCCAAACCTAGACTGTATTCTGGTTATATTACCATCTAGAGAATATCCTTCAGGGATTTTGATGCAGAGAGAAGATATCATATTAGAATGGATATTCCTACCACATAAACAGAATAAAAAACTGAAAACATATACAGAAAAGATCTCTGACTTGATTATAAAAGGTAAATTAAGACTTCGTCAGCTAATAGGAAGGGACCCAGCAGAAATTATAGTACCTTTAACTAATGAGGAAATTTCTTCCTTATGGAAAGATAACGAATATTGGCAGAGAGCTTGCAGTAACTTTTTGGGAACAATTAGCAACAACTATCCCAAAACTGAGAGAATCAAATTCATAAAGAAAACGATTTGGATTCTTCCACTCATTGTAAGAAAAACACCTATTTCTGGAGTTCATACATTCTACACTGATGCAAATAAATCAGGTAAGGCAGGATATAAATCAGGAAATATTAGCAAAGTGGTTCAAAGCCCTTACAATTCTGTACAAAAGGCAGAATTGTATGCCATTCTCATGGTACTTATGGATTTTAAAGAACCCCTCAATATAGTTACTGACTCTCAATATGCAGAGAGAGTCGTTTTACACATTGAGACTGCAGAATTTATTCCTGACAATACAGAATTAACTTCATTGTTTATACAGTTACAAGATACTATCAGAAATAGGACTCATCCTATATATATAACACACATCAGATCCCATACGGGTCTGCCAGGTCCTCTAGCACAAGGCAATGATGAAATTGATCGTTTATTGATAGGAAGTGTGCTAGAAGCCTCAGAGTTTCATAAGAAACACCACGTGAACAGTAAAGTTTTAAAAAAGGATTTTTCTATCACTTGGGAACAAGCCAAGGAAATAGTAAGGAAATGTCCTACTTGCTCATTCTATAACCAAACACCTTTACCACCAGCCAGTAACCCTAAAGGTATAAATAGGAATGAAATATGGCAAATGGATGCGTTTCATTTTGCAGAATTTGGAAAATTAAAATATGTACATCACACTATAGATACATTTTCAGGGTTTCAGTGGGCTACTGCTCTGAGCTCTGAAAAGGCTGATTCTGTTATAACGCACCTTTCAGAGGTAATGGCCATTATGGGCATACCTGCACAAATAAAAACTGATAATGCTCCAGCATATGTCTCCAGCAAATTGAAAGAGTTTTTTGAGTATTACAAGATAAAGCACATAACTGGTATACCACACAATCCTACAGGACAAGCAGTGGTTGAGAGATCCAATCGTACTTTAAAAGAAATGCTCCATAAACAGGCAGGAGGAACCAAAACACCCAAACACAGATTACATAATGCTTTATTAACATTAAACTTTCTTAATGCTGATGAGAAAGGAAAAACAGCTGCAGAAAGACACTGGACAATAGAAAAAACTTCTGAACTAAATCAGCCAGTGTATTTCAAGGATGTACTGACCTCAGAATGGAAAGCAGGATATGTGTTACGTTGGGGTAGGGGTTTTGCATTTGTATCTACAGGAGAAGAAAAAACTATGGATACCATCTAAGTTAATCAAGATCCGAGTTGAACAAGAGAAACATCTTAATGAAGAGAAATGACAAGTCATCCAACAAACTAGGTCCTATGAGGTGTGCGGAGGCCTCTCAAAGGTAGGGGAAGTGTTCTGTTCTTGTTTTTACAGGAAAACAGAGAAAACCTATCATCAAACAGCTGAACATGTAGGTGCCTACATAAGAGAAGACAGCTCTTCAGAAACAATCACTTAAGGAAGCAGAATCTGATATATGGTAAAAAAAAAAAAAAGTATTTAATTGTAGTAAACTATTTCTATATAGAAATCTATTTCTCTCTACTATCTAGTATTCCTGAAGTCCCAAATTTTGTAAACCAATGCTGGCTTTGGAGTTGGATTTGGCTTTCCTTCTCTAAATTCAAGCATGTTGTTAAGATTAAATTCATGGTTTCTGACTTAAATCAAGAAGCCAATTGGTGTAAGGCAGAAGAAACAAAATCTGGGGACTCATATCTTATGCAATTTTCTCTCTGAAATCCTAATTTTCTCACATACTTTTAATGCTTATTGTTGTCTTTCCCTAATGCATACCTTAAAACTTGAAAATTTTACTTTAATATTGATGTGTAACTTTTCCACAAGGAATAATAACCATTCCTAACAGCAGTCTTTGAACTTTCCAGATAGAAGATGGGGCCCCACATCATCATTTCCACTTGACTCAACCTGATGCATCGGAACTACAAACATCACCCTAAAACCGGTTTGAGACTGTTTTGCTCGAGACAACTCATGACTAGCTAGCTGTAATGGTGCACCTTTTTATTACACCCTGGCCAGTTTCAAATAGAACTACAGTCAAGAATTTTCTGCCACACAGTGACTAACTACATATGTCACAGCCAGTTCTGTTGAGAAATTTGGTTGCTAAAAATTTTCTTCCTACAGGATCCATTGGAGCAATCATCGTCCCATTTCAGCAGGAAGTAATCTTAATATGACTACGCCCCCTTTCCCTACCCTTGGAATTTTGGGATAATATTCATCGTCTTTGGGTTGGTTTTAGTTATTTGGGATTGGGTGATGCTTACACTCGGGTTTATCTTTTAGACAGGAATAGGGAATGGTGGGTAAAGGTATGGTTTAGATGGGATATAAGTAGATTAGCCTATTTCCTTGAGAATTTGAGTATGAATGAGATAGTATTTTACAGCTTACATTGTTATGTATTCCTATGTGGTAAGCTATGTAAAATTAAGTTTATATTTTGTTATATTGTGTTAAATGTTTCCACTTATAATATTTATGCACATTATTTTTTACCATATTCTATGTATGTATACTTTTCCTGTATTCAAGACATTTTGTATATTGATACAATTTGGGATATTTATCTTGCTGCCCTTTATAGTTCTACCTCTTGTTTTGACTCTTATACTCTTCCTCTATTTTAGGGATTTACATGTAGGTATATGTAAATAGTTATATTGTTTAAGTATTTGTTCCTGCTTTACTCAGGAAAGTTTTAATCAGTCTTTTAGCTAAGTTCCCGAGTATTACAGATTATCTTCACTCACATTTCCTGTACCTATGAGATTAGTCAGATATAGATGCTTAATCTTCAATCACTTCATAGACATGCAGAACATGGCATTTACATGTTTTAATATTAGTACTCCATTGACATGAGACACTGTTGCTCCTGACAGCACCGTGCACTTTCCCGAAAATATGTTGGACACTGTTGTTGCTCCTGCTGGAGTTCAATCTCGCCTCAGCTAATGGCCTGTTGGGCATAGAATTGCCCCCACCTTGACCACTGATTTGGACATGCAGTCCTATGTGCTTGCAGGAGACAAATATAGAAGACTGCTTGACCTTGCCAAGTCAGGGTAAGACAGCCATTCTATTTCCCTGCTGTTGTTGTGGTCTGTCAAGTTCTCTTGGCCTTAGCCAAATCTGGGTGTACCAACGTCGCTGTGAGACCTAGGGTGACTGTTCAGGTGGCTTGCTGTTTCTGTCCTTGCTGCACCTTTTGGAAGTTGTCCATCCGCATTTCCTGTCTACTCTAGTATTGTTATTTTCCTTCTCAGGTCTTGATGAGGTTGAAGATTAAACTATCACAACTATTATTCTCTCTTCCTAGTTAGATATATTAGGTACTAGACTTACGTTTTCCAGCTTAGGACAACTCTATTGTAAACTCCATTATGCCCTCACCCTAGGACTAGATATGTAGGTCATTTTGTTCTCGATTTTCCTTTTCTTAGAGCACACTTGTTATTCACTGTTTTGTATATAGTTTTGTATTAAGCCTAAATCTTTTCTTTAGACTAAAAGGGGAATTGTAGTGAGGTAGTCCTTCTGTAGCACTGACCACGCCCATTGGGGGGTGGAGCGATGGGCGGAGGTGACCTGAGGAAGGAGGTCGGA
The DNA here is from genome assembly GCF_943737965.1 of Phodopus roborovskii. Lineage (NCBI taxonomy): Eukaryota > Metazoa > Chordata > Mammalia > Rodentia > Cricetidae > Phodopus > Phodopus roborovskii. Next base: position 52,488 of record NW_026126250.1, read on the forward strand.
GGGGGCCAGGAAGGCGCTCTCTTGCTGGCGTGACTCGGACAGGAGAGGATCGGGTTGAATTTCCTGGTGTTCATCTGTCTAGGTTGTAAGTTATTTCTCCCTGAATAAACATCTATTCGGCCTATTTGTTTATCCTGATCCTTATTTACCGCAATAAACTAACTTTTATTTTCTTACTTTAACAAGTAAACTAAATGGGGCTGGAGAGATCACTTAGTGGTTAAGTGCCCTGGTTGCTCCTTCAGGGATCCTGAATTCAATTCCCAGAAAATTCATGATGGCTAACAACCATTTATAGTGGGATCTGATACCCTCTTCTGGCATTCATATAGAGTAGTCATACACAAAAACTAAATAAATCTTTAAAAAATTAAAGTAATCCATGTTCAATCTATTGACTTATAAATAAGTAGTCACATGTACACATTAATTATTCTCTTTTCAATTATTACAATGCATTTTCATTTATATTACAAACATGTACACATCAATCCCAAGTCCCTCTCCCTCCTCTCTTCCTTTGACCCACACCAATTCCCTATCTCATCCTTTTTCTGCTCTTCAGGGAGGGCAAAGCCTTTCACGGGGGATCTTCAAAGTCTGTCACATAGTTTAGAGCAGGGCCTAGGCCCTCTCCCCATGTGTCTAGGCTGAGAGAGTATCCCTCTATGTGGAATGGGCTCTCAAAGTCCATTTGTGCACTAGGGATAAATACTGATCCATTACCAGAGGCCCCATAGACTGCCCCGTCCTCCTAACTGACATCCATGTTCGGGGGGTGTAGGACAGTGCTATTTTAATACAATAGATGAATAACTTCTCAAACAAATTAGAATATATTCATTCAACATATAAGTATAAAACAGAATGGTATATTAGAAGAATTTAAGATTGTGAGATTGACATGTTTATAATATGGTGTCAAGTGAAGCCACCAAAACTTGAAAATATGTATGTGATATGATGTTGACCAGGTAAAACTCTTCATAAAACACCTAGAAAGATACATAATAAAATAATAACAACCATTGACCATGTTTGGGGGACAGTGATAGATAGTAATTTCTTCTTTTTATCATTAAAAAAAAAAAAACAAACATTTTACTTTTGGAAACAACCATATAACAATTTAAACCTTTACTTAAAAATGATGCTTAAAGTGGACTGATTCAGCATTCAGTGTGTAAAAGGAGAAAGGGGGAATAAAGTAAAAAGTAGAGAGCATGTTTGTGGCTTCAAGATTAGGGTGAGTGAAAAGGAGAAAAGGGAGACACCATTAAAGTGAAAATAAATGGACTGTAACTGACACTCTTCAAGTCATAAATCACAAGTAAAGTAGCATCGCATTTCATGCATGCCACATTTTACACTCTTTATAGTGGGTGCTGTAAGGATTCAATTTTCCAATTACTGTCCCAGGATTTTTATATCTACTATCAAATTCTCCTTCATTACTTTATTCATTTTTTCATCCATTGAGCTATACAAGTGCCGCCTTCAACAAACATATCATTTCAGAATATGCAATTTTAAGTTCCTACATCTGAAATTTTAGATACTGTTAATTATGTTCCATAATATAGTAATTTGTAAAGGAAACTACTTCTCCCTTCAGAATGTAGTTAGATTAAAAGAATTTTGGTAAAATTGGCTCTCTGGAGAGTATGTTCATAACTCTTTGAAGCTTTTAATATGTGTATAAGCTCATTAGATGTTAGAATTCACTCACAAATTCATAAACCTGTGGTGTTATGGACTTGAAGTAAGTTGCTAAAGCTTCTAAGGATAAATAAGAAATTTTCAGGTGGAATCAAACATTCAGTTAAAAAAATCAAATAGTGGAGAAAAGCTTAATGATACAACAAAACACTACTTTCCCTTTGTTAAGAAAAAACAGCTCCCTTTTCTTTTTTGGAATATAAACTGATATACTAGTTAAGTACTTAAAAAATTATCAGTACACTATGCATTTTTACAGTACATATCAGGAAATACTTTAAAAGAAGGAATAAATGATTAATTACATACTTTATAAAACCCTAAATCACTTAGGGATGAATTAACTTTATACTATATATATAGAAATGATTCAAATACATATTTGATATTAATAAAAGTTTGTAAATTTCACAGTAACATCTCAAAATATAAATATTCTACCTATAAATTCTTAGAGTAATACTAAATATAGTGATATATATCAATAATTATTCCCCCTTAAGAGGAAAACATTTGTCTATTTATAATACATAGTTACAAAGTTAGTGATCATTTCTTTCATAGGCTTTAAAACCACAAAATTTATATACATAAAACTTCATTCAAAGTATGAAGTATCCATATTTCTTAACAAGTATAGTTTATGTATAATGTTTTAAATAGTTAAAAATTATAAACAACTAATTAGATGTGATGAAATTTAGAATTAAGCTAAATATTATATTCTTTTTTGTATTTTAAATGTTTTTTATTTACATTTGAAACAAGCTTGTTTTACATGTCAATCCAAGTTCCTGCAACCTCCTGTCCTTCCTTGTTCCCCCCACTAACCCCCATCATCTTATAGCCTTTATGTTCCCCAGGGAGGGTGAGCCTTTCCATGGGGAGTCTTCAAAGTCTGTCTTATCATTTGCAGCAGGACCCTCCTCTGTGTGTCTAGGCTGAGAGAGTATTCCTCTGTGTGGAATGGGCTCCCAAAGTCCATTCATGTACTAGGGATAAATACTGATCCATTTCCAGAGGCCCCATAGACTGCCTAGTCCTCCCAAATAACACTCACATTCAGGGAGTCTGGATGATCCTAAGCTGGCTTCCATACTATCAGGCTGAAGTCCATGATCTTGCCTTGTTCAGTCAGCAGTTTCTGTGGGTTTCTCTAGCTTGGTCTTGACAATTTTCTCATCACTACTTCTTGTCTGCAGCTAGATTCCAGGAGTTCAGCTCAGTGTTTATTTATGGGTATTTGCTTCTGCTTCCATCAGCTATTAGGTGAAGGCTTGTGGAGAGGGCCTGCCATTCTGCTCTCTCCCTCCTCCATGTTGAATCTCCTCCTCTCTGTTCCTGGAAACCTCCTTGTCTCCTAGTACTGCCTATCTTGCTTCCCTATTGTCCAACAGTGCTAATTTATTAACCAATAAGAGAAACATATTTACAAAATGACACCTCTGATCATCTCTTTTCTGTCTAAAATATATATAACAAAACAGTTATCAAATACAAAACATAGTTAGCAATATTTAGTCCATTAACATTTAGCAAGATATAAAGAAAATATTTTATCATCTATCCTATCTTTGTGAATCTAAAGTCCTATATGTAACTTATCTTTAATGCTAACTAAGGAAAACTATAACCATAACTATCTGTCTTCAACTCCATCAAAGACCATAGAAGGATAATGTATAACTCTAGATATGACAGAGACATCTCACTCTCTGGTCAGACACCTGAAGTTCTTCTGCAATGTACCTTTTTCAGCCTATAGGCCATAGTGTATTTGGCAGACTCCTCAGCAAAGCAGGAAACTTTAAAATGTCATCTGTATTGGTAGTTTGTCAGTAACTTTTCTATGTGTCCTGCAGAATGTCTGGCAGATTCTTTCATGAAGCAGGAACCCTGTAGTATTATCCATCTTGTTTCAGCAGTTATTTTTCTGTGGGTCCTAAATGTTCAGGTTATACATCATAAAATCAAACAATACAGACAAGAGTAGTATCTTGTCTAAATGGCTAGTTTTGCCATACTGGGTGTAATCTCCACAACAACTTCCTTCGATATCCATCTTCCTTTCTGACACAGATGATGTTGCCAGGAGCAGTTATGTCTCACTGCCAAGAAAAACCATAAACCATTTTAAATGCCATATTCTGTAGGTCATTGAAAGGTTTGAAGAATAGTTACTCATCTCAAATACATCTCTGTATATCTAGAATTCCTAAATAACTTAACTATAAGATTTGACTGTTATAGATAACTATCTAAATTCTGTACAAAATTATATATTATATTTCTAAATGAGCTATATGAACACAATATCTAAACAAGAGGAGAAATATACATATCACAAAATCGACCTTAAATTTGTATCAATAAATTAAAATCCATTTCAAAATAAAGTATACATTTTTATAACATAATCCCCTTTTTTACCTTTAAAAAGATTTTGGTTGTTTTCATTAACCATTTATAACCAACCTCATTTAGATGAAATACAAGCATTTATAAACAATATTTTGGAATTTGTGCATCATTCTTTCTAAACTGCTTCCTACTGGTAGGGGGCGCTGTCATGGGGCTGCCGTGTACCAGCTGTTTTGAATGTTGGAACACCTGAGACAATGTTTCAGGGGCTCTTGCATGATCAAACCATGTTAGTCTGGAAGGAATCTACAGCTTTTCATTTTCTGTGGAAACAAAAACTGAAATCCTTTTCCCCAGTAATCTATGTATCCTTGGACTTAAATTTTGAAGTCAAAACATTTTTAAAATATATAAATTGGATTAATCTAGCAGCATTTCTTTTAACAGTTGTTGCTATTTTTTTCAGCAGCTAAATAATATAAAGACAACAGAATAGCATTCAGTCTCTCTGTGCTTTCCTTCCTCTTTTTTTTTTTTTTTTTTTTTTTTTCTGTCTGCCAATTTGAAAAGACAAAGCAGGCAGCCCACAGACTGGGGAAAGATCTTCACCAATCAGAAGGCTGATATCCAAAATATACAATGAATTCACAAAACCACTCAATAAATAAATAAATAAATAAATAAATAAATAAATAAATAAACAAACCTCCAAATAACCTTATTAAAAAAATGGGGTACAGAACTAAAAAGACTTCTCAGTAGAGGAAATCAAAAAGGACAGAATGGCTAAACTTAGAAACACCAATGGCAATTAATGCTGGAATGAATGTGGAGAAAGGGGAACACTCCTCCACTGCTGGTGGGAATCCAAACTTGTACAGCCACTTTGGAGATCAGTATAGCAGTTCCTCAGGAAAATGGGAATCATTCTACCACAGGACCCAGCAATCCCCCTCTTAGGCATATACTCAAATGATTCAAATCCATGCAACATAGACATCTATTCAACTTTGTTGGTAGCAGCATTATTTGTAATAGCAAGAACCTGGAAGCAACCTAGATGTCCCTCAACTTAAGAATGGATAAAGAAGATGTAGCACATTTACACAATGGAATACTACTCAGAGGGGAAAAGAAACAATGGAATCTTGAACTTCACAGGGAAATGGATAGAACTTGAAGAAACCATCCTGAGTGAGGTAACAAAAAGAGGAACACGGTATGTACTTACTCATATGTGGATTTAAGACATAAAGCAAAGGATCACTAGCCTATAATTCACACTGACGGAGAAACTAGGATACAAGGAGGAACCTAAGAGATTCATACAAGTTCCCTCACAGAAGGGGAAAGGAGCAAGATCTCCTCAGCATATTTGGAACAGGGTGGGGACAGTGAGTGAAAAGGGAAGCATAACCATCCTTGTGGAGTGTGAGGTGGAGGTGGGATGGGAGGGTTGGTTGGCAGGCATGGGAGGGAGGGAGTGGGAATATGGGTCCATATGTAAAATAAGAAAAAAATTATATATATATATATATATATATATGTGTGTGTGTGTGTGTGTGTGTGTGTGTGTGTGTGTGTGTATCTAGCAATGTGAGCAATATCTGCAATGTACTTAATCCTTCATGAGGTTTGACCTCCTAACTCAAGAACAAAGGATCTCTGTGTGTTTAGCCCAGATGAGAGATTGTCAGTCCTTGTGGAATTTGATTTCTTTGAAAAACTGTTTAGTCACTTGTACCTTCAATCTGGACCTAACTGCCTTGGTGTTTGCTGTTAACCTATGCTTTAAAATGGTGATTATAGGTAGCTTACCTCCCCACCTGGCATCTACCCGTTCTCAGCCTTTCCTTATGCTGGACTTTTAAAGCTTAAAATCAAAATCAATCCTGGTTGAATTCATTGACTCACTCATCCTCTATGAAATGGTTGTTCTTACATTTCCCTAGTAGTGCTCTCTTTATGGTTTGCACAAGGAATCCAACATGCTCTTCTCCTTGTGTAAAGTGTTATGCTTGCTTTCTCTCAGATAACCTTTAAAACTGTCTTTTTAGCAAAACAAAAACCAAAAAGAAAAAAATTCAGGTGTTTCTTGTAATCTTATTTTTTAAATATGAGAATGAATTGTTCCTATTTGTAGCATTCTTCATTAAAGTCTTGCCTCTCTCCCAAAAAAAATAAAATAAAATAAAAATAAAAGAAAGAAAGAAAGAAAAGAAAAGGAAATGTATAAAAATGTTCAACATCATTAGCTAAGAGAAATATAAATTAATATACTTTGAAAATTCATTCTACCCTAGTCAAAATGTCCAAGATCAATAAATCAGATAGCAGAACACTCTTTCAACGATGGGCAGAAAGAGAAAATTTTGTTCACTGCCAGTGGCTGTGTAAACTCATATACCCTCTAAAAGAAATCTGTGTGGAGATTCCTAAAATACTGAAAAATCTGTCTACTGCAAGATCCAGATACACTAGTCTTATGCATATACCCAAAGGATGAAACAGTATACCAAGGATGCCCATTCATCCTTGTTCATTATTGCTCTAGTCATAATATAAAGTAGGCAAAATTGGAAACACCCTAGATTGCCACTTACTTATAAATGTATAACAAAATATATAATAAAAATGTGGTGTATTTTTACAATAAAATGTTGTGGTGATGCAGTATTATGAAAATGTCTCTTACGTTTCAAGAGACTGGAACTTTTACTGAAACACGTAGCCAGAAATCATAATATAACTTGAGGTCACCTTACAATTAATCCCACTGTCCTACTATGTGTTCAGCCTGCTTGTTTAAACTGGTTTTAGAGAACAATGCAACAATCAGCCTTACTTGACTTGAATTTCACATGTAAGCAGATTTTACAATGTAAGTTAATCCCTATCTGTAATCTTAAATTAATGCATGACCTAAAACACTAACAATGTGTGTGAATCATTTCCTGAAAGCAGCAAACGCAGAGGTTGAAAGCAATCTCTAGATTCTACTGTGAAAATTAAATTCAACATTTACGAACATCTGTTGATAAATTCTGACCTTTGGAAAACTATTTGTAGTCTGGGTCAATTGCAGATCAATTGGAGCTAGTGACTTTATCACCTGTAAAATTCTGTAAAAGAATTTTTGTAAGAAATCCCATTCCTTCCCTGATGTAATACTGTCTGTGTTGTCAATAATAGAGTAAAAAGAAACATATGCTAGAGACAGTCACACAACAGACAGACACAGACAGATATATAACAGACAGACAAGACACACAAATACATAGCAGACAGACACATCCAGATATGCAGCAGTCAAGCAGTACATAAACTGATACAGAGAAGATAGAAATACTCTCATACACCCAGACACACAACAGACGTAAGGACAGATTCACAAGAGTCTTCTTCAGGCAGACACAGATTAAGACTCATACATCAGATAGAAGATGGAAGATATGGGGGTTATTAAGTAGAAAGTTCAAGTCTGGTCTTGCTCTTGGTGAAATGACTCCAGGGGAAAGTATTTTTGTATGCAAAACTAATATATTATTGGTAACTCATATTTTATCACTAATCAATTTAATTTTTGTAGAATACTATTCTGCTTTTTAAAAAATTGAAGTTGTAAAAAAAATTGAAGTTGTATTTTTCAAAAGTGAAAAGAGCTAGAAAAAATGATCTTGAGTGATAATATAGTTGAGACACCAAATGTCAAATATTGTATGTTTTCTCTTAGATGAGAATATTATATTTTAATTTCATGTATGTGTGTTTAAATCTGAATAAACCTAGAATTTAACTGGCTAGTAAGGGACCAGAGAGGAGGACATCTTCCAAAATAGTTAATATAAAATATAGTGTTACACAGAGAGAAAATAAAAGCTAGAATAAGAGAATTCAATGGGTACAATGATGGGAAGACTATAAATAAGGGAATATGGGAAGTGACACCTAGCAGTAGAGGCCTTTTTAAAAGCCATATTAAAAATAACTCCTATAGAAGCTTCCTAAAATATGAAATACATATAATATATGAAATACATTTAAGTGGCATCACCAAATAATGGGTAGAAACAATGACTCAACTAGACATCTCATCAAGTAAAACCTTCAGCATCATTAGTAGATTACACATTGTTTTAGTCATGACCCATGTTATAGATGCACTATCTTCCCAAATCACAGGCTATTGCCAAAGCTCTTGTTTTCCTTTCACGATCTAACAGGAAGTCCCTGTTGCTGAAGAAAATACTCACATATGCTATCAAACATGAAGCAACAGAGTTGTCCCAACTAGAGGTTTCATTGCTACTGACTAAGATTCCTGGTACTAGAAGGTACTTTGCATGCTACCAGATGAGAAAAGTAATCATCAATATCATATAAGTATAAACTCTTCTATCTTAATACAGTTACCTACCCACAAGATATACAATGACACCAATGATATTAGAGTAACAAACCAGTTTTTATTGTATTTGATGTTGACTCCATGAAATTGAAATAATACCTGAAACTGCTAACATGGCTAAGAAACAAAGAATAGGTGTGTTGGGACTAAAAAGGCCAGGACAAGTGGCTTAATGTAACTTCCTGAGCCTGGCTAAATTTTGGCCACCTGTTGCTGACCTATAACCTCCACATGAGAGTGACTCAAGAAGGCCTGATGTAAGACTGCTCTCTGCCTAGGTAACCACTAGCTTGGTGGAATGTTATTGGCCTTTTCTCTTCACATCATCTTACCCCATCATAAGATTCCTAGCCCCTACCCTAACCCTATATAAGTACCTGATTGATGCAATAAACGGAGTTCCTTCCCGGCCCACTGTAACATCTGATTGTCCCTGGGGTAGGCAGGATGCTGGGGAATAAGTGGACAGCATGCTCACCTTTCCTAGGTCTTCTTTGGGAGAGGAATTCCATCGGTGACCTTGTGACCACTCATAGATGAGTCATAGGCCCTTGGGGAAAATTTACTACTGCTGTTTTGCTAAGGGAACATAGCAATAAAATGATTCCTAAGTGTTAAACCTATAGATCAGAGCATTGTTCGGCCCTCATTGTAAAGGCTTCTCCGTGTGTGTGTGTGTGTGTGTGTGTGTGTGTGTGTGTGTGTGTGTGTGTTTACGTGTGTGTTTGATTTTTTTAATATTTATTTATATATTTATTGTTTTTTCTGGGACAGGGTTTCTCAGTATTGTTTTGGAGACTGATTTGGAACTCACTCTATTGACCAGACTGGCCTTGAACTACAGACATTCATCTGCCTCTACCTCTAGAGCACTAGGTTCAAAGGCCTGTGCCATCAATGCCCATTCCCCATGGAGGGATACTCCCTTAGCCTAGAGACAGGAGGGAGGGCCTTGACCCTACTCTAAATGACTTGGCAGGTTTTAATGATCCATCCTGGAAGGCATCATCCTCCCTGTGGAGTGGGTGGGAATGGGATGGGAAATGGGTTGGGAGGCATGGGAGGGAGGGAGAGGGAACAGGGATTGATATGTACAATAAGAAAAAATAATAAATATATAGTAAAAAATAAAGGCTTCTAATAGTAAGTAATTAACAGAGAGTTTCAGAACTGCAAAATGGGCAGGTAGTGAGTGACTTTGGAGTACTAAGTCCATAAGAGTATGTAATTAGCAAAATCCCTTCCTTAGAGGACCATCATCTATGGTGAAGAGGTGGAGGAAATATTGTATAATCAAGATATGGTAGATGATAACAAGGAAAGAGTTTCCTTCAGACACATCAGAATTAATATACATATGAGCTCACGGAGGTGATAAAAGCAGATACAATACCTGCATGCATTAAAACAATATAAAATACCATAACTGAGAAGGAGAACTGAGCACAAAGAATCATGAATGACCAAGAATGTATTTGAAACTGGTAACTGCTAAGAAATGGAAAATCAGTTTTCTTCAATGGAGTGATACTGGGTTATATCACCCATGTTCCACAGCAGACCATATGGTATGGAGTAGTTGATAAACAGAAAAATAGATCCCATTTTAAGCAATTTTTGTAGTGCTTCATTTTCGTTGTTGTTTATTGTTTGTTTTAATGAGAATGTTTTAACGGAAGAAAGTAAGAATAAACAGAAGGGGGAAGTAGAAAGTGAGAGAGTGAAAGAGGGAATGTGTGAGAGAGAAAATATGTGAGTATATGTGTGTGTGTATGTGTGTGTGTGTGAGAGAGAGAGAGAGAGAGAGAGACATTTGGTAGGTGTCATGCTGGCAAGGACATGGCAGGAGTTAGAGTTGGAATAGAAGAAAGAATATGATCCAAATATGTTCTCTAAAACTTTTAAAAATAAAAAGTACTACAACAAGATTATTTTATATTTATTAATGCATTATCACTTTATTATTGAAAATATTACACTATTTGCAATAGTTTAACTTTAAAATTTTCTTGTCAGTATTAGACTCAATAATTCTGTCTTGTATATTGTAATAAAAGTTACAAAATAGATTATCATCAACCTGGCCCCTTTTGTTTACAGTCCTCAAAACTGCAACAGGACAATCTTAGTTTTACCTCTTACTGATCAACGGCTCATTTTTCTTGATTTGTAAAAGAATATGAAAATGATGGGTGGAAATTTGGAAAACAATATTTAAAAACATAGTCATGATCCTCTGACTGGTATGTGACCATTCCTAGCATCTAACCAGAGTCTTGGCAAAAGGTTAACATCTATAAGCACTCCAGCACAGAGATGGCAAAACTACATTGAAAGGTGATCAACTAACTTTCAGGGATTTGGGTTTCCAATTGTCTCACATACAGCAGAATGAATAAAGATGTCAGAGGCCTAAAGGAGGACCCTGGTAATCTAGCCCTTCATGTATAACTTTCAAATGCCAATGAACAAGATTAAATGGAAAAAGAAAATAAAATAGAGTACAAACTACTGTTCATAATGCAATCCTTATAATCTATACACTTGATTCACATTTAGAACAAAGAAGTGAGTTTTGGAGTCAGATAGTAGCAGAATTTTAAATTATGGCTCACAAACGTGCCAATTATGGGTGATAACAGAAAATTTACAGGTCTGAATTTGAGACTGATATTTTCTTTTTCTTTTCTTTTTTCTTTTTTTTTTTTTTTTCAGGGTTTTTTTTTATTATATAACCAAGTCCATTGAAATGAAAACAAACATTTATAGACAATATTTGGGAATTTGGGTGTCCTTCTTTCCAAACTACTTCCTGCTTGTAAGGGGCACTGTCATGGGTGGTTTGAAGAAGATACAGAAATCCTGGCTGTAGTCTGTAAGGCTGATTTGTCCAGCTGTTTTGAATGTAGGATCAACCTCTCTGCCCTCTCACAAGCACTCTAACCAACCTGCCCTCCAATCCCCCCTACCCCAATTCCATATGTAGGGGAATGCCATCCAGTTGGGGTAATATATGTCTGACAGTTCATGTGAAGTATGGACTAGTGCTTCTCTCCTGTCTCTAGATTAAGGAAGTTATACCTCCATGGGGGAAGTGTTCGCAAAGTCCTTTTGTGCACCAGGGATACATCCTGGCTCCACTGTCTGAGGTCCCTTAGACTGCTCAGTCCTTCTGGCTGAGACCCATATTCAGGGGGGCCTGAGTCAGTCCCATGCTGGCTTCCCAGCTATCAGTCTGGTTGCCCTTTAGCTCCTCTTTATTCAGGTAAGCTGTCTCTATGTGTCTCTGCTGCCTGGCCTTGTCTTCTCCATCTGCATAAGGGTTCTACTTCAACTCAGCATTTATGTATGGGTGTTTGCTCCTATTTCCAACAGGCATTAGTTGAGTGCTCCAATGGATAAGTTAGTTGTTGATCTCACTCTCCAGGAAGGGCATTTATGGTAGCCTTTCTACAGAAGCTCAAATTGTTATTTGGCAGCAGTCTTATAGTTCTCTAGACCTTTCTTTGTGTTGAATTTTATCTTCAAACCAATATTGGCTCCCTCTTTTATGTTCTCTCTCTCTCTCTCTCTCTCTCTCTCTCTCTCTCTCTCTCTCTCTCTCTCTCTCTCTTCTGTCTTCTATTCCTAACCAGGCTCAATCTTCATGGTCACACATGGTTTACTTTCCTCCCCCTCGTTTTCTCCTACTTCTCTATCCATTCACTGTCCCCCCTACTTCTCCTGAGCTCTGGGTGACTTGTCCCTTCCCGGTTCTGTGAGTGACTTTATATGAATCTCTTAGATTACACCTTGTATCCTAGTTACTCTGGTGGTGTGATTATAGGCTGGTGATGCTTTAATCTAGGTATAAAATCCATATATGAGTGAGTACATACTGTGTTCCTCTTTTTGTGACTGGGTTACCTAATTCAGAATGGTTTCTTCAAGTGCCATCCACTTGCCTGCGAATTTCAAGATACCATTATTATTTCGGCAGAGTAGTATTCCATTGTTTAGGTGTGCCACATCTTCATTATCCATTCTTCAATTTAGGGACATCTAGGTTGCTTCCAGGGTCTTGCTATTACAAATAGTGCTGCTATGAACATAGTTGAACAGATGTCTTTGTTGCATGGATGGGAATCCTTTGGGTATATGCCTAAGAGGCAGATTGCTGGGTCCTGTGGTAAACTAATTCCCATTTTTGTGAGGAACCACCATACTGATCTCCAAAATGGCTCTGTGAGTTTGCACTCCCATCAGCAGTGGAGGTGTGTTCCCATTTCTCCACATTCTCTCCAACAAGAGTCATCATTGGTGTTTCTAATTTTAGCCATTCTGGCAGGAGTAAGAAGGTATCTCAAAGTTGTTTTGATTTGCATTTCCCTGATAGCTAAGGAAGTGGATCATTTTCTTAAGTATCTTTCAGCCTTTTTGATTTCCTATATTGAGAATTCTTTCTTCAGTTCTGTACCCCATTTTTAATAGGGTTATTTGGTGTTTTGTTGACTGGTTTATTGAGTTCTTTGTATATTTTAGAAATCAGCCCTTTTTCGGATGTAAGATTGGTGAAAATCTTTTCCCAGTCTGTGGGCTGCCATTTGGTATTGTTCACTGTGTTCTTTGCCTTACAGAAGCTTCTAAGTTTGAAGAGGTCCCATGTATTAAAATTGTTGCTCTCAGTGTCTGTGCCCCTGGACTTATGCTCAGGAAGCGGTCTTCAATACCAATTTGTTCAAGGGTACCTCCTACTTTCTCTTCGAAGAAGTTCAGGGTGGCTGGATTTATGTTGAGGTCTTTGATCCATTTGGACTTGAATTTTGCGCATTACGACAGACATGGGTCTATCTGCAGTCTTCTACACACTCTCATCCAATTGTGCCAGCACCATTTGTTGAAGATGCTGTCTTGCCCCATTGTGTAATTTTAGCTGTTTTGTCGAAAATCAGGTGTTGGTAGGTGTGTGAGTTAATGTCAGGATTTTCAATTCGATTCCATTGTTCTGCCTGTCTATTTTTATGCCAATACCAGGCTGTTTTCAGAACTATAGCTCTGTAGTAGAGCTTAAAGTCAGGAATGGTGATGCCTGCTGATGTCCTTCTATTGTATAGGGTTGTTTTGGCTATCCTTGGTCTTTTGTTTTTCCATATAAAGTTGATTATTATCCTTTCAAGGTCAGTGAAGAATTGTGGTGGTATTTTAATGGCGATTGCATTGAACCTGTAGATTGCTTTTGGAAAGATTGCCGTTTTTAATATGTTTGTCCTATGTATCCAAGAGCATGGGAGACCTTTCCTTTTTCTGGTATCTTCTGTAACTTCTTTCATTATAGCCACAAAGTTCTTGTTATATAGGTCTTTTACTGTTTTGGTAAGGTACTTTATGTTGCTTGTGGCTATTGTAAAGTGTGCTGTTTCTTTGATTTCTTTCTCTGTCTCTTTGTCCTCTGAAAAAATTAGGGCTACTGATTTTTTTTTTGAGTTTATCTTGTATCCTGCTAGTTTGCTGAAGGTGTTTATCAGCTGTAGGAGTTCCCTGGTAGAGTTTATTGGGTCGCTTATGTAAACTATCATATCATCAGCAAATAGTGATAGTTTGTCTCCTTCTTTTCCAATCTGGAACTCCTTGATCTCCTTTTGTTGTCTTACAGCATTAGCTAGAGATTCTAGTACAATATTGAAGAGATATGGAGAGAGAGGACGGCCTTGTCTTGTTCCTGATTTTAGAGGAATTGACTTAAGTTTCTCTCCATTGAGTTTGATGTTGGCAGTTGGTTTGCTGTATATTGCTCTTATTATGTTTAGATATGTTCCTGTTATCCCTGACCTCTCCAAGACCTTTATCATGAAAGGATTTTGAATTTTGTTGAAGAATTTTTCAGCATCTAGGGAGATAGTCATATGGTTTTTCTCTTTCTGTTTGTTTATATGGTTGATCACGTTGATAGATTTTCATATGTTAAACCATCCCTTGCATTCCAGATATGAAGACTACTTTGTCATGGTTTATGATTTCTCTGATGTATTCTTGAATTCGGTTTGCCAGTATTTTATTGAGTATTTTTGCATTGATGTTCATCACGGATAATGGTCTGCAGTTTTCTTTCTTAGTTGTGTCTTTGTGAGGTTTGGGTACCAAGGTTATTGTGGCCTCATAAAAAGTGTTTGGCAATGATCCTTCTTTTCTATATTGTGGAACATTTTGAGGAGTAGTGGTATTAGTTCTTCCTTGAGTGTCTGGAAGAATGCTGGACTGAATTCATATGGCCCTGGACTTTTTTTTGGTTGGAAGGCTTTCGATGACTGCTTCTATTTCATTGCGGGTTATAAGTCTATTTAAGTTGTTTGTCTGTTCTTGATTTAATTTTGGTAAGTGATAGTTATAAAGAAATTTGTCCATTTGCTTTGAATTTTCAATTTTTGTGGAATACAGATTATCAAAGTAAGACCTGAAAATTGTCTGGATTTCCTCTGTGTCCATTGTTATGTTCCCCTTTCCGTTTCTGATTTTCTTAATTTGCATGTTCTCTCTCTCTCTGTTTTTTCGTTAGTTTGGATAAATTTTTTTCTATCTTATTGATTTTCTCAAAAAACCAACTCTTCGTTGCATTGATTTTTTTTTTATTATTATTTTCCTGGTTTCTATTTTGTTGATTTCAGCCCTCAAGTTGATTATTTCCTGTCATCTACTCCTACCTTTGAGGTGTGGCTTCCTCACCTTCCTCTATGCCTATTATTCTTATGTTTGGCCTTTTCATGGTTTCCCACATTTCCTGGATGTTATGTGTTAAGGATTTGTTTGATTCATGATTTTCTTTGGTCGATGAATCTATTTCTTCTAGTTTATCTTCTGTTCCTGATATTCTCTATTCCATCTCTTGAATTCTGTTGGTTATGCTTGCCTCCGTAGTTCTCGATTTTTTGCCCAGTTTTTCTATTTCCAGCATTCCTTCGGTTTGTTTTGCCTTTATTTTCTCTATTTCAGTTTTCAAGTCTTGAACTGTTTCCTTCACCTGCTTACTTGTTTTTTTCTTGGCTTTCTGTACTTTCCTTAAGGAATTTTTTCATTTCTTCCAGTTTTTTGTTTTTTTCCAACATTTCTTTAAGGGATTTTCTCACATCTTCTTTGAGGGGCTCTATCATTTTTATGATGGTAATTTTTAAGTCGTCCCCTTCTGCTTCCTCTGCTTTGTTGTTGTGTTCAATTCTAGTTGATGTAGATTCCCTAGATTCTGGTAGTGTCATGCTTGTCTTTCTGTTGTTAGGTGTTTTCTTGTATTGCCCTCTTCCCATAGTTTCTTCCAGTATGTGTTGGTGGGGTCTCCCCTTCTTTCTATGTTACATACCTGGTCGGCATATGTGGGTCATAGATTCAATATCTATAGCTCTGGGTGGTCCAAGCTCTATAGGAGGTCTCTCCACAGACAGGGACCCAGGGATGGGTTCAGGGCTGAGGTTCCAGTACAAGATGCCACTAGCCAATGGCTCTAGCCAATGGCTGGCAGAAGAAGACAAAGGCTGACATGAAAGGTGGGAAGGTTTTGCAGGATAGTCGGATCTCACTGGAAACTGGAACTCCCCAGCTGAGGCCTCTTTCTTTAGCAGAGGCCCGGATTTGTGGGTCAAGGATCTTGCCTGAAGGAACTCAGAGTGGACCCACAGAAATAGGCAGATCTCTGGGAAGGGCCCAGGAATTCCAGCAGAGGACTGGAGATGGGGTCCACCAAGCAGGTGGAAATTACCAGTGGTCCCGAGTGGATAGGCAGGTCTCCTTTGTTCAGAGTTGGCTCCACCCTCTGTCCCAGTTCTCAATCAGAGTGGCAGGACAGTGGGCACATTTGGGTACAGGGTGGGGGGGCAGGCTGGCAGTGGGGATGGGTGGGGGTGTCACAGACCTCCAAGGGTGCTCTCGATGAGGACAGGACACAGGAGCAGCAGGATCGGGGGCCAACCCTCAGATTTCGGGTTGGGGGGGGGAGAGGTTGTAGGGGAGAGGCAGCCCTGATTGGGCCCAGACTCACCTATGGCCAATAGTTGGCAGAAGAGGACAAAGGCTGAGCTGAAACTTGGGAAAGGTTTGCAGGATAGTGGGATCTCACTAGAAACTTGAACTCTCCAGCTGAAGCCTCTTTCTTTAGCAGAGGCCCGGATTTGGGGGTCAAGGATCTTGCTGGCAGGAACTCAGAGTGTACCTGTAGAGATAGGCGGATCTCTGGGAGGGGCCCCGGACTCCAGCAGAGGACTGGAGGTGGGGTCAGAGACCAAGCAGGTGGATAGGCATGTCCCCTTTGTCCAGAGTTGCTTAATGGAGTCTCCGAAGTAGGGTGGACTCGAGACTAATATTTTCTTAATAGAGTTAATTGTAGAATGAAATAATGTAATGAATTTGAGTAGTATATGTAGTTTGGTTTCTAGTACATGACACACTGATACATGTTTAACCAGGTTTATACACAAAGAAGAGAAATTTATTTGTAGAATTTGCCACTTTGTTAGTTTTAAATATCCCACTATGGTTAATTTCAAATTAGTATTATGATACATCTGAAAAAAAAATGTTAGAAGAATTGTGTACAATACGGTTTCAGAAGCTGGTTATATCTACTTGGAGTATAACTGAGATCTACAATAAACTGCATGGAATAATACAAAATATCCATCCACTTCAAAATGTTTTCAAAATCCATAAGTTATAATATGCTATATTTTGTAACATCTTTACATGTTATTAAACTTTTCTCTTAAGATTTTTTTTTATTTTTATTATATTAGTATGAGTTATTGACTGCCTGTATGTATTTGCACAAAATGCATATCCTGGTTCTCCCAGAGGCCATGAAAGAGTGTTAAATAGCATGGATCTGTAGCTACAAAAAGATACAAGCTTCCTTCTTGGTGCTGGAACTGAACCCCTGTTCTCTGCAAGATCAGCAAGAGCTTTTAACTGGTGACACATTTCTAAGGCTTGAAAAGTTTGAAAATTCATTGCAATTAAATAATCTGAAATTGGGGGAGATATATTAATATGCAATCCAAATTTCCTTCCTATATCATAAGAAATAAGAAGGAATTGCACACAATTCCTTAGTGGAGGAACAACACAGAACAGCATATAAAGTACAGTTTCATATTAGTTAATTTAAAAAAAATCAGGTCATATATTTGAAGTAGTCTTTAAATGAAACCAAACATTAGATGTTTGTGTTAAACCCATGCTTGATTTAATTTGTAAAAGGTATAGTATTTCTTAGTTAGGATCAAAATATGTACGTATCATCTGGGGTGGAGTTTGATAAAAAAAAAAAAAAAAAAAAAGCTCATGCTTTTCATGTGCAAAGGCTTGGGTTTTATCCCTAGGATCAGAAAAAAAAAATGAGTGCATATATCTTATGACAAGTCAAATGAGGGACCCAAAGCTGAAAATATTTTAAGATAAATATTAGGCTTATTTTTTCAGCTAATTTACTAAGTCACCATCAAAATTATAAAAATCATATGAGGGAATTTTCAGAAGTCCTCTCCAAAATGTAAACAATTGTAATGTACTTACAAAATATCATCATTGAATTAACATTTACTTAACATCCTAATGTGTACTCTTTAAAATAACATATAGTGGGGGAATAGAAGAATAGAACAGGTCTTTCAATAGGAGTAATCAAGATTATTTGCAACCTAGATGACCCTCAACTAAAGAAAAAAATCAAAAAGATGTGGGTCATTTACACAATGGAATACTACTAGGGGGGCAATGTAATCTTGAACTTCACAGGCCAATGGATGGAACTTTAAGAAACCATCCTGAGTGAAGTAATCCAGTCACAAAAAGAAGGACATAGTATGTACTCACTCATATATGGATTTTAGACATAGAGCAAAGGGTCACCAGCCTATAATTCACACAGCCAAAGGAACTAGGATACAAGGTCCCTCATAGAAGGGGAAAGGAATAAAATCTCCTGAGCAGGTTGGTAGTGGGTTGGGAGGCAGTGAATGGAGAAGGAGTTAGGAGAAAGGGAAGGTAAAGAGAGGAGAACATGTGGGACTAGGAAGATTGTGTCGGGGAACAAATAGATGAGAGAAAAAAAGAAAAGAAAAAGAGATACCATAATAGGGGATCCATTATAGGTTTGAAGAGAAAACTGACTCAAGACAAATGTTCAGAGACCTACAAGGATGACCCCAGCTAACAATCTGAGCAACAGTGGAAAGGCTACCTTAAATGCCTTTCTCTGATAATGAGATTGATAAGTAACTTATATGCCATCATAGAGACCTCATCTCCTAGACGATGGAAATAGAAGCAGACACCCATAGTTAAACACTGAGAGGTACTCCTGGAATACAGTTGCAGAGAGGGAGGAGTGATAAGAAAATGGGGTCAAGACCAGGCTACAAAAGCACACAGAGACAGCTGACCTGAACAAGGAAGAGTGCATGAACCCCCAAACTGATAGCTGGGAAACCAGCATTGGACAGACTCAGAACCCCTGAAAGTGGGTCTCAGTTCAAAGACTGGGGCAGTCTAAGGGACCTCTGACAGTGAAACAAGAATGTATCCCTGTTTCTTGAAAGGACTTTGGAAGCATATTCCCCATGGAGGGATACTCCCTTAGCCTAGAGCCAGGAGGGAGGGCCTAGTCCCTACTCCAAATGACTTGACAGATTTTGATGACCCTCCTGGAAGGCATCACCCTACCTGTGGAGTTGGGAGGGATGGGATGGGAAGGGAGGTAGGGGGCATGGGTGGGAGGGAGAGGGAACTATTATTGATATGTAAAATCAGAAAATATGATAAATAATGTATATTTTAAAAAGATGATTTTCTATGAAAGCATAGTCTCACCATGACTGCAAACATCCAATGTGTTTATGAGAAAGCTCATTATATGCTTTCAGAAGGTCCCTCTTCCTATCTCCAACCTCTTCAAATAAAATATTTCCAGAAATAGTATTTGTTGTTCTTTTGTTGCGCAGCTAATGCCTAAGAAACACAAACACGAGACTCAGCACCCACGTGGAGTTTATTGAGAGAGGGGAGAGAAAGAGGGGATAGCTGGTGGCCAACCGAAAGCAGGAGAGAGAGAGAGAGAGAGAGAGAGAGCAAAGAGAGAGCAAAGAAGCAGAGAGGCAGAGAGAGGCAGAGAGAGGCAGAGAGAGAGAAGCACTTGGCGCACTTGCTTTAAAAGAGGCTTGCTTGCCCAAGAGTAACCGAGTCCTCTGGCAGCCAGGTAAGCGCCAGGTAAAGCTGAAGTAGGGATGACATTGCCATGAGCGTCCCGCCCATCATTGGGGCAGGGGTCAGCTGGCTGCTAGTTCCTAACAGTATTAGCCCTATTATTCATCCCAAACAATTCATCATTGTATTTCAAATATTTTTCTAAGGCTTATATGTGAATATCTTGCTGACAAAATATTCTTGTAGCTAAAAATCTCGATGGACTTTAAAATGCCAAGTCTTCCGAAATGGGGAACATTACTTTTTTTACCATTAACATTTCCTGCAGAATATGTTACATCATACCAGATTTCCAGCTATATACACTTGTATAGAAGTAATGAGTTTCTATTCAAAGGAGAATTTGAAATATTGTTTACATGAACATTTATGGAACTTTTTCAAGGTTATAGAGCAGGAACTTTTGACTGACTATATACTGTCTTCACAGATCCAGACTTCACAATTCTATATTAGTTCAGAAACATCTGGTAAATAAACCCCATATGTATATCATGATCTTTATTTTTATGCTAATGATCATTCATGACCTTTGCTGTCATTTTTATATCACATATTGATTTGTGCTATACAAAACATGTTATTATAATGTCATATTATGCTCTATGTTATTAACATTGTCATAAATCATGTAACTGTTATTCTAAGTCAGGAAGTTACAATATAACTCCAACTCAAGGAGATCTAACACCCACTTCTGATCTCTACAGACACACA